>NC_068991.1:54005402-54005935 GCF_001194135.2 Octopus bimaculoides
AAAAGAAACATAACAAGTAACTGCAGAATATGTGGAGATGGACAAGAAACAATAAATCATATTATCTCTGGCTGCCCAGTCCTGGCTAAGAAGGAATATATTCACAAGCATGACAGAGTTGAGACCTACATACACTGGAAGCTATGCCAACAGAAAAAAGATGGTATAGGCACACACCAGAAAAAGTCACAGAAAACGAGAAAGCAACCATACTCTGGGATATGCCAATACACACAGATAGAGAAATTAAGGCCAATAGGCCAGATATAGTTGTCAGAGATCATGAAGAAAAAAAATATTTTCTAATTGATGTATCAATACCAGCAGATGACAACGTTTCCCTGAAAGAAATGGAGAAACTTTCAAAATACAAAGACCTGGAAATAGAGGTAACTCGAATGTGGAATCTAAAAACAGAAACAATTCATATCATAGTGGACACATTAGGTATGATAAAAAGATATTCAGACAAATACATAACAAAAACACCAGGACTTACAAATATATATAACATACAGAAAATTGCACTACTA
>NC_068991.1:54005945-54017492 GCF_001194135.2 Octopus bimaculoides
AAAAATAAAGCTACTGAATAATAATAACAACAACAACAACAACAACAATAATAATAATAATAATAATAATAATAATAATAATAATAAATAATTTGAACAAATAAGTATAAGTTGATTAGTGTGTTTAAATGTTGAGTAGAGCACCGGCACAGTTTAGGCTACCTGTTCTGTATGTATGTATGTATGTATGTATGTATGTATGTATGTATGTATGTGTATGTATATATATATATATATATATATATACAGAGAGAGAGAGAGAAAGAGAAAGAGAAAGAGATAGATAGATAGATAGATAGATAGATAGATAGATAGATAGATAGATAGATAGATAGATAGATATACAACAGAAGACATTTGCCCAAGGAGCCATACAGTGAAACTGCACCCACAACCATATGGTCAGGAAGCCTGGAGAAAGGGTTGTACTCATTGTCTTTATAGGCCCTTTAAGACTAATATGACCAATGCAGCTGGTGTTCCATTTAAACAGTTGCAGGAAAATACATCAGCAGAGAGGAAATTGCAAAAAAGTCAACATGGAGGAGGCTGTTCTGGGTATAGGGTGCTAGTACAGGGTGTGGGGTGGTGAACACAATATATGTGCCAAGAAGAGAAAAGATGAGTCAGAGGTATCTGGCTGGATACAGTACATGACCAACTGACTTGAAGGAGCATAGGTCAATGTTGTAGCCAAAAGAAAGGCAGAGAGAGGACTCAATATGTCTATGAATGAAAGGTTTGAGTGTGTTGGTGGGCAAATTTATGATAATCAGCTGAATGGTCTTTTATTTTCATGTGTTCATTTTCTATAAACACCTGAGAGAAAACATTCAGAGCATTGATTGTTGGGACATGTTCAGCCAACTGTGTCAGCTTTGACTTACAACACCAAACTTTGTCACTTGATACTAACACACGGACGTAGCAGGCAACCTACAAAAATTTCATGTACAGCAGCCTCAGTTGCTAACCATGAACTATAAAATTGACTTTTTTCAGCTTATTGTGCTTTGATACAAGAAACATTCACAACCTTCTGCACTAATAAATCACTAATGTTCCTGAAGTTGCTTTTTTATATCTTCTATAGATTGCTTGAAGCTCACCAAATTCCTACACCTTGATCTTTGGATCTTATCTTTATACGTATGTATGTATCACCACAAGGAAAATTATGGGCTTGTCAAGTCTGGGGAATGTGAAGGCCATTCAAAGTAGACCTCACACATGGTTCCAGCAAGATGGGGCAACTGCTCATACCACAAGAGAAACATTGCAGTTGCTATGGCCATGCTTTGGAGTGAGAATAATCTCCCACTACGGCAATGTCAACTGGCCTTCATGTTCCCCAGACTTGACTAGCCCGGATTTTTCTTGTGGGGATACCTGAAAGAGAGGGTTTACTTCAACAAACTGAAGACCCTGGTGCAACTGAAAGAGAACATCAATAGAGAGACCAGAGAAGTGGGGTCTGAAACTCTTGAGGGTGTTATGGTGCAAGTTTTGAAAAGAGCACAGGCATGCAAAGCTGAAAATGGCTGCCATTTAAGTGATATCATTTTTCATACGTGATGTAGTGGTGTTGCAAAATTTGACTTGTGCATATTAATTTCCATTATGTCCTTTATATTGTATCAAAATTTCATGCATTTATTTGCTAAGTTAAGGAAGTTATTAAAAATTGAAAACCCATCAGTGACTTTTGGGACACCCTGTATGTATACTTCAAGGAGCTCAAAACAAATCTTTATCTGTTCTCTTGCTGATACAAATTCTGTTCCATGATCAGCAAATCCTCCAACTAAATCTATGCAGTTTTCTTAAATAAAAATGGGAAAGTAACCAAAGAAATAACTTAATAACACTCACCTTCTTGGATTGAATTTGGATGGATATCCACTAATTGTAATTATCCTTTGGCAATTTAAGCCACCCAATATTTTAGAGATAAATGGAGTTTTCTGGAACATAATGCAAGCAAAATTTCATCAAATACAATTTTAAAAACAAATTGAAGCTAAATTACACAATTACGGGTAATAAAAAAGTAGCTATTTCAATACCTCTACCACAACTACTATGACTACTACTACTACTACTACTACCTCCACCACCACTACCATCATCATTATCATCAAATTAGATTAAATGATGTTGCACATGAGAGAGACTGGCCTGAAATTTTGTCTGGCAGTTACGTTCAAGAGATCCAACTGGCCAATGTATAAGGTGGTTGGGGGAGAGGGTGTCAGTTACTGATCTTGGAGACACGGGGATGGGGGACAGAGAGAATTTGGTTTTCTTGACAATTTGCACGAGGATTCTTTGAAAGGACTCTCTAAAAATAGTGATGATAATCCTTTATACTAAAAAGGCACGAGGCCTGAAATTTTGGGGAGGGGACCAGTCAAGTACATCGATCCCAGTATTTCAGTAGTACTTAATTTATCGACCCCGAAAGGATGAAAGGCAAAGTTGACACCGTTAGAATTTGAACTCAGAACATAAGGACAGACGAAATGCTACTAAGCATTTTGCCCAGCATTTAACATCTAAGCATTAAACACTGAGCATTTAACACCCATGTTCCATGCCGGTATGGGGTGGGCAGTTTGACAGGACTTAATGGGTCTAAGGACTGCATTGTGCTCCAGTGTCTGCATTGGCATGGTGTCTATGGCTGGATGCCATTTCTAATACCAACCACTTTACAGCATATAACAGGTGATTTCTTCTGCTGCTGACACAAGTGAGCTTATATGACTATGAAATCGAAGTGTGAGGTGCAGGGAGGGAAACAGTTTTAGGCTAGGAGGTGTGGAGTAAGTGTATGATGAGAGGGGCGAGTAGGTTCTAGTTGTAGAGGAGCTACTCTCATTTACAAGAAAGAATGAGGATGCTCAGTAGAAGCTGCAAAAAGTTAAATATAAAGAGCTGTTGCTTTTTTTTTTTTTTTCTTATACAGAAGTCAGGTGTCAAAAGGATATTTTGCTCAGAGTAAGCCAGCCTGTATGAGAGGTCTTTCTATTAGTGCTTAGCATAGGACTTCTTCAAAGCCCTCTCCTATGGTATATATGCTTTTGTTGTTTATTACTTTGGCCATCAAATTATGGTGGAGGGCGGGGTTTATTGTTGACCTTAATCTGAGACATGAAATTTGCTGAGCTAAGGTAGGAACTCTAAGACAGGTATAGGCAACCTTTATTGAGAAATGGGTCACAAGACATGACACATCATCACACAGGCTGCTCAACTAAAAAAAAGTCAAGGTAATTTTTTTCCCTGACATGTCATTCAGAAAGTCCTGTGGGTTGTAGTTTCTCTGTGACTGTCCTAAAACATCAAGGAATGAAAGCCATTTAATAAGTAATGACTACAGACAGAACATTAGAGCACAGCTATTTGTTTACTAGACCGTAAGACAGAACATTGAATCAACATAGGAGAGTCAATTAATTTAATATGATCTACAGTGAAATATAAATTGTCAGCCAGTGACTTACAATGTTTGCTCTTTTACTCTTTTACTTGTTTCAGTCATTTGACTGCAGCTATGCTGGAGCACCGCCTTTAGTTGTGCAAATCGACCCCAAGACTTGGATGCCTAGTACTTATTCTATCGGTCTCTTTTGCCGAACCGCTAAGTTACGGGGACATAAACACACCAGCATCGGTTGTCAAGCGATGTTGGAGGGACAAACACAGACATACAAACATATACACATACATATATATATATATATACATATATATGACGGGCTTCTTTCAGTTTCTGTCTACCAAATCCACTCACAAAGCTGTGGTCGGCCCAAGGCTATAGTAGAAGACACTTGCCCAAGGTGCCACGCAGTGGGATTGAACCTGGAACCATGTGGTTGGTAAGCAAGCTACTTACCACACAGCTACTCCTGCGCCTTTACCAGAAATATTTTCTACTGAATTCAATTAATCATAACAAATTATGTCTTTTGTCCCTCACAAATTCTTGGAATGCTTACTGATACTTTTAGATACTGTTTTAAATGTCTGATCTTATTCTTGATTTTCACGAAAATATTTTGCTTGTCTTTCAAGAACCCACAAAATATCTTTGTCTCTTTCATAGGAGCAGTTACTAAACTTTGGAATGACTCTCCATCTTTTTTATTATTTCTTGTTCTTAAGGCAGTGAGCTGGCAGAATTGTTAGCACATCAGACAAAATGTTTCATGGCATTTCTTCCAGTTATTTATGTTTTGATGCTACCAAAGTTGACTTTGCCTTTCACCCTCTGGGGTCAATAAAATAAAATACCTGTCAAGTACTACGATCAATAGCATAAACAAACCACTTCCCACTAAAACTGTTAGCCTTGGGCTAAAATTGAAAACCATTATTTCATGTTCTACATGAATACACACATTTAACCCACATAACACTTTTATGTTCTTGTTATGCTTACATAAACATAACTTAATTATGTGTACGTGTATATAAATTGTCTATATATAAATTATCTTTGACTTCCCCAGTTTAACCTACAAATCAACCAATATCTCTTTCACAGTTTCAATTGCAACAGTCAGTTAAGGAACTGCTATAATTGATTTCTACACTATCAGTTCAATTAAATAATCACTTCTAGCTTGAACAGTACAAATTAGCTTGTTGCTCGATTAATGAAATCAATAACTAGGATATTGTTTGGTGTGTTCATAGATTAACTTTTGATAGTAAAAGGGAAGACTGTCGTGATAATGGCAGTATTTTAGAGGATATTTACAAGAAGCAATCTCAAAGAGTCTAAACATTTCCTGTACTATGATATCAGATAATCCATTTTTAAAAAAATGTCTTTGAAATCATATGACTGTGGAATTATGTTCAAAATCATTACCAATCTAAGCAGATACTATCTAAACACAAATGAGCTAAGGGAAACAACTTAAATGGACCAATGGCATGACTATGGATAATTAATTCAAAGAGTAATGTACTAAATGCTGTATATTAAAAAATTCCCAATTAATTGAAATATCAACGCATCACTATTTAATTTTTTTAATTATCTAAATTCATGCCATTAACCCATTTCAATTGTTTTTTTCAATTCATTATATTTCTGATTATGCAAATTTTACAAGTCAGAAATTATTTGTAACTCTTTTTCTATCAGTAAAAATCTATGTCAATTGATTCACAGATTTGGTTAGGCTACTGTGCTGATGAAGTCCAACAGACTGAAATATGTCCTTAGATGCGTCATGTTGGAAACCAACAACCGGACTTTCCTTCCTGTAAGCATGTAACTTAACTTTGAAGACTAATTATAAATTTCTTGAAAGAATCTACCCTTTTGGTCTGGGAGGGGATTCTAGAAGATTGAAATTTTAGGACAAAGAGCTGAGCTAAGTGGTCAATATGAAGTTTCACACTGAATAAGTTACACATTATGGGTGATAATAGGAGAAAAGACAAGCAAGTTAGGTGGAGCTTGAGTAGCAGTGGTAGATCTTTTATCATGAAATGAAGAGGTGAAAGATATGTGTTATATACATATACATCCTTTATCAGTGAAGAAGTTACCAATTTAGGAGGTTAATCTGATGTATGCTTGTAGTAAATGACTGAAGTTGTGGTAAATGACTGAAGGAATAAAAAGTTTTTAGACCAGGTTCAACTGAAGTAGTGTATGCTTTTGTAATAGCTCCCTGCATCAAGAAACCGATGCTGTATGACTGACAGACGAGAATAACAGTGAATTAGGGTCTACAGAACTCATGTTAATGGCCGTGAAAGATGTAGGATTGGTCAGCTACAATTATATTTCAGACAGTCATTGCTGATGAATTAACATGGTGATTATAAATGCATAAATGAACAAAGGAATTAACAGAAACATTCAAGCAAGTTAATTGAATAATTAAATAAATGAATGAATAGAACAACTTACTGGATTAAAAATAGGAGGAAACGCAGATTTAAATGTATCGGGAGGAACTAATGTCTGGAAACAAGAACAAATTTATTATCATACATTGAACGAATAATTATAACCAACAACACAGTATATATAAGTAGATATGTGGATGGACACACACACATAACATACATATATACACACATGTCCATTATATATGTATATATATATATATATATATATATATATATATATATATATATATATATATATATACATAAAGCACACATGCTGGTTTCCACATAAAAAGTTCCACTGCTGGTGTCACATAAAAAGCACTCCGTACACTGTAAAGTGGATGGTGTTAGGAACAACATCCAGCCATAGAAACCATGCCAAACAGACAATTAGAGCACAGTGTAGCTCTCTGGCTTGCCAGCTGCTGTCTAACTGTCCAACCCATGCCAGCATGGAAAATGGACATTAAATGATGATTACATATGCTTGTGTATATGTACAAGCTTTATATGTGGATTAAGAAAACTACAATTGATTTCATATGTGAAGAACTTCCACAATTTTCCAGTGACCTTAAAAATGCCAGTAACCACCTTTATAATGGATGAGAATACTTAATGTTACATGAGACTACATGGGATTTGAAGGTTAAGACACAGATAAGGGGAAATAAATTTTTAGGGATTTCTTAATCGTTGCTTCCCTTGCACTGGCCCTGGATTTCTGCAAGAATTAGTGTTCAAAATACATTAATTATCAATAATAAATCTCTGAGCCAGTTATAAACAGTAGCTGCACAATATTGTTAAGTATATTTGCCACTTAAATGTGGCTAACACTTAAGGGTCGATGCTACTGTAGCTTGTAGCCCCAGGAAGACATCTCCTCCAGCTAGCTATTGACACACTATCTGTGCCCTATC
Source organism: Octopus bimaculoides (assembly GCF_001194135.2). Classification (NCBI taxonomy): domain Eukaryota; kingdom Metazoa; phylum Mollusca; class Cephalopoda; order Octopoda; family Octopodidae; genus Octopus; species Octopus bimaculoides. The sequence continues at coordinate 54,012,788 of NC_068991.1, forward strand.
AGTATTTGCAAAGGGAAGTCGTCGTTCCCATCTCCAGCCTGACATGATATACAGGGACCCAAATTTCTGGGTATTTACCCGTCATCAGCGTGTGACAACCACCCATTGGCGATGGGAAGTGGTTCTCAATGCAAATATGTATATATATAATTTTCCAATGACATAAAGTCACTGATCTCGAAAAAGTGGAAACAAGCAATAATAAATCTCTGAGCAAGTTATAAACAGTAGCTGCACGATATGGTGAAGTATATTTGCCACCTAAATGTGGCTAATCCTTAAGAGTTGATGCTACTGTAGCTTGTAGCCCCAGGAAAAAGGCATGCAACTGAAGAAATCTCTCACCAAAGCAATGGAGACCAACAGAGCCTTCAGTTTAGACAGATCCTGTCAAATAAGACTTAAAACCCTTAAAGCTGCATGAAAAGTACATTTATATATACTGCCATGGGAGACAACTGCCCCATGAGCAAAGCTAGAAACAGTGGACTGGTTTCGTCCCTTACTTTGGGACCCATTAACAGTGTCACTCCATCACTTCAATGGAACAGCTAGATCCCACAATCAGTATATATATTTGCCATATAAATTTATGGCTGATTTGGTGAAATGCCAATGTGTATACTCAAAATTGATAAAAGCAGCTCAGTGCAATATAAAACTATATAAGAAAAATTTAACCGTCACTAATTGTAACTGAGGATGCTGAGAGCACCTATATTGCAAGAAATAAGAGTGAAAACCCTTAAAGCAGCATGAAAAGTAAATTTATATATACTAACAAGGCGATTTAGCTGTTCCATCGAAGCAATGGAGTGACACTACTGATGAATCACAAAGTAAGGGACAAAACATCAACAATCAGCTTTAAACGATTTTCACATCTAAAAGAGATCCGCAGCTTCTGTAGTAGATATACTGGCACTTTGTTGGTTATGATAATAAGGGCTCCAGTTGATCTGATCAATGGAACAGCCTGCTCACGAAATTAACATGCATGTGGCTGGGCACTCCACAGACATGTGTACTCTCAACATAGTTCTCAGCGAGATTCAGTATGACATAGAGTGTGACAAGGCTGGATCTTTGAAAATACAGGCACTACTTATTTTTGTTAGCTGAGTGGACTGGAGCAATGTGAAGTGAAGTGTCTTGCTTGAGGACACAACGTGTCACCCGGAATTGAACTCACCACCTTACGATCATAAGCTGAATACCATAAACACTGAGCCATGCACTTCACGAAGTAGACATAAAACTATTGTAATAACAAGAGCTTCATCAGTACTTACGGTGCCATCAATTCGAATTTGTTGTATTTGAGCAAAACCTTTAATGATAAGATACTTTGCAGTATTATAATCCATTCTGTGATGGAAACTTAAAAGATAGACGTCATGGAAGAAAATCTGAAAGAGAAGAAAAGAAAAAAAACTATTTATTTATATATCTTCTATCTTGTTTTTTTTTTTATCTTTTACGTGTTTCAGTCATTGGACTGTGGCCATGCTGGGGCACTGCCTTGAAGAAGAATTTCTAGTCATATGTATTAACCCTAGAACTTATCTTTTTAAAGCCTGATGCTTACTTTGTCAGTCTCGTTTGCAGAACCAATAAGTTACAGAGATGGAAACACACCAGTACCAGTTGTCTAGTTGTGGTAGAGGACAACTGAACAGAGACACAAAGACACACATGCACACACACACACACACACACACACACACACACACACACACACACAATGAGCTTCTTTTCAGTTTCCGTCTACCAAATCTACTCACAAGGCTTTGGACAACCCAGGGCTTTTGTAGAAGATACCTGCCCAAGGTTCCATACAGTGGGACTGAACCCAGAACCATTTGACTGGGAAGCCATACCTGTGTCTTTTAATAATATAAATTTAACAGTGAAAACATCATTGATCTTTCTTATCTTTTATGATAATTGACCATGACAAAAGATATCCCTAGAAAGGGCTAGTTGTTTACATCGACCCTAGTGCACAACAGGTACTTATTTCATTGACCCCCAAAAGGATGACAGGTAAAGTCCACCTTGGTGGAATTTGAAACTGGAATATAAAGACAGACAAAATACCACTAAGCATTTTGAAATAATGGCAGAAAAAAATGACAGACGATGCCAATTTAATTACACTTTTGAAAATTGCTATATAAAGGTGGAAGCATATCTGTATAATTAAGAGGGTCATTTTGCAACCACATGGTCTCTGGTTTATTTCCACAACATGGCCCTTTTAGCAAAAGGTTACACTGTAACCTCAGATTGCCCATTGTCATTGAGTAGAATTTGGTAGCTGGAAACAGTACAAAAATAGTTGCATGTGTGTGTGTGTGTGTGTGTGTGTGTGTGTGTGTGTGTGTGTGTGTGTGTGTGTTTGTACACACACACTATATATTTATATGTAATGTATACAGGGTGTGTAAGATATTTGAGGACAGATTTATGTTTACAAAAAAAAAACAGATATATAATAACAAATAATAACTATCAAAAAATGCTATGAGGATAAAAATAAACCTTCTTTTCTATAATGTTATCCAACAACTGCTTCTATACAAGATCTAAATCATCTACATACTCAAATCAAGTGGTCCTGGTTCATTTTGGACATTACTCTGACTATGGCAGCTTTCAAAGAATCTTTATCAAAAGTTTAATAACAAACATCAATCATTTTCGTTGACAAATCACTTATATATTACACATAGGTATGGCTGTGTGGTTAAGAAGCTTACTGCCTGACCATGTGATTCTAGGTTCTGTCCCACTGATTGGCTCCTTGAGCAAGTGTCTTCCACTATAGCCTTGGGTTGATCAAAGCCTTGTGAGTAGATTTGGCAGACAGAAACTGAAAGAAGTCTGTTGCGCGCATGTACAAACGTGTGTGTGTGTGTGTATGTGTGCGCATGTGTGTGTGTGTGTTTGCTTGTCTCCTTGTCTTGACAATGTGATAACTGTAAATAAGAGCCACCATCATATAAGCATTGAAAGATAGACATTAAAACAATGAGGATGACAATAACAATGAGAATAATATATACTATATAGTTCATTTAACTGAATATGCTAAATGTGACAACAATGAAATCTTTCTTTAAAATCATTTTATTTCCCCAAACAAACTAAGCTTTTGTGTATGTGTATTAGTATATATCAGTCTATTTGTTCTCTCTCTCTCTCTCTCTCTCCACACACACACACATACACAAACACACACACATTTACAGGTTATTTATATCTCTGTATTCCACTATTCTCACAACTTAGATAAACAGTTGCACAAATAAAGATAACAAATTTTTTAAAAGTTTACTAACCATAAATTCAGATTTAGTTATCATTATCATAAGTTCAAAGGATAAGTCTTGCCGCAGGAGAAGTTTGTCATGGATTCTTTCTTCTGTGCCCCATTTTCCATTCTTGTAATAGTTAAACACAACAATTTTGTTTTGTAATCGTACATCGATATGAAGAGCTGTGTCTGGTAGTGGTTCAATACAAGGTTGGGTTGATAAGTTTATAGAAAACCTTAAAAAATAGAAAAATAAATTAGAGGACATTAAGGTGAAATATTGCCAAGCGAGGATACTGAAAATTGATTTAGAATATTAGTATCAACTGAAATTGTTTCTTCTATGGAGAAATGGCAATGGAAGCAATAAAAATAGGTCTGCTCCATCTCTTATTTCTTCATGTGTCCTAATGAAGGGGTCTCTATGCTTCCTTGGGCATGATCACATTAAAGCTCCAACATTTGGCAACTGACTTGGTAGACACCCATAAGACTATCCTCCATCTTTCCAACAACAATCTTCAGTACCTTTTTGAATTCCATTTGTCTAACACTCATGGAGATGCTTACAAAATTGAAAAAAAAAAACAAAAAACAACACAGAACCCATAACTTTTGGAAACATTCTTTCGTACCCAGAATTGCTACCAATTGTTATGTCAGGACACTACATCCTTCAAAACTTCCATGCTTCCTGAAATTTACCAAAAGTACACCTGATACCTTCCACCTTCGTTTTTTAAACAATTCATTTACTGTTCACTTTCTGTGACTTATTCTATGTACTATATATGCACCTTTGACTACCTTATCTGATGAGTTGTAGTGCACCTGAGCACTGTATACAATAAGTTCATTATATATATAATCTAAAAATATCAAAGAAATTCAAGAAAAGACTTCAGCTGCTGTTCCCTCTTCACTTTTGTATTTCATTTTGCATTGTTTCAACCTTAGAAAGTTTTTATCTAGTTTAAAAAAGTATTATATATTACTTTATTTTTTGTTTCAAGCAAAGCTAATTTAAATTTAATATCAGTTAAATACAAGGCAGTGAATTTAGATTGGACATTGTATGAGTCAATTTGAATTGACATGTGAGAAAGAAAAATCTTTAAAGTCTTTAAAACTGAAAGTAAATGGTTCATCATCTCATTGACTTACCCCTTCTGTCCTGTTTCAGCTCTACCGTGAAAAGTTATAGTTCCATTCTTAATCCAGCCAGGAATTTCTTCGATATATGGAAGATTCTGTATGAAATAGTAAAAAAATTAAATGCTTATAGCCCAAGAACCAAGCCACACTCTTGGAGGGATGTGGAGAGTAAAGTCAATTATACACACACACACACACACACACACACACACACACACACACACACACACA
>NC_068991.1:54017642-54023374 GCF_001194135.2 Octopus bimaculoides
AATCAACCCTAGGACTTATCTTTATATATATAGGTGCAAGAGTGGCTGTGTGGTAAGAAACTTGCTTCCTAACCACATAGTTCTTGGTTCAGTTTCACAGTGTGGCACCTTTGGCAAGTGTCATCTATATATATATATATATATATATATATATAGATAGATAGATAGATAGATACATAGATAGATGTGTGTGTGTTTATGTGTCTGTGTTTGTTCCTCCCCAACATAATTTGACAAACTATGCTGGTGTGTTTACGTCCCTGTAACTTAGTGGCATGATAAAAGAGTCCAATAGAATAAGAACTAGGCTTACAAGGAATAAGTTCTGGGGTTGATTTGTTCGAATAAAGGCAGTGCTCCAGCATGCCCACAGTCAGATGACTGAAACATGCAAAAGAATAAAAGATTGGGTACGGGTGGTCAGCTGGGACCGAAGGTAAGGAGCTGGATGTGGACTTGTGCAGTTTGCATTTTCTTTGTGCCCCGGCAATCCTGTTCTTGTCATAGGGGGTGACATTTCTCTTGGTGCAGCATTGTCAAGCAGGGCAGTCTTGTGCTGGTGTTTCCCAGGTGTCAGGGTTGATCTGGAAGCTCTTCAGTGAGGCATCAATTGTGTCCTTGGAGTGCGTTTTCTGCCCACAGCGCGTCTGCTTGCCTTCCACTAGTTCAATGTAAAAGTCTCTTGGAGAGTCACGTATCACGATAGAGTCTCCCCAAGAGACTCCCAATCTATATAAATACATAGATAGGCGCGCGCGCGCATGCATGTGTGTGTTCTGGACATTTCTGTCTTCGAATCGACCTTGGACTTATAAAGTCAGTTATCCATTTTCTATGGTGTATGACTAAGACCACAACATTCCCCCTGAATAGGATACCAGTTCATTCCTGGGTTACTCCTTTACAGCTGAGTGGATTGAACAATGTGAAAGGAAATGTTTTGCTCAAGAACACAACGCACCGCCCAGTCCAGAAATCGAAACCGCGGTCTTGCGATTTTGAGTGTAACACCCTAACCAACTGGCCGCGTGCTTTCCACAACAAACCAACCGCCCATACGCACACTCCCCTTCCCAAATGTATACACACGCATGTGCGTATTTGCGTGGAGAGAGAGAGAGAGAGAGCGAGATTGTTTATTTCACTTACAAACGCTTACGTTGTCACGCCCCTATTCTTCCTGCATTTTGTTATAATTTATCAAGAGAATGTTTTATCCAAGATGTCTTTCCTTATTTATAACCGTAAGATTATAGTTTCGAAGGCAATTGAATGTTATTTCTAACAGGTAGATACTCCCACATTCGCTCGAACTCCGTTTTCTCGCTGTTGTTGTTGTTTAACCCTACATCGAACCGATCCAACAGGCCTATGATCAAAGCCATTCCAGCTGTGACCATCCCATCATATTAGATGATATTTTGGATTACAATATCTAACGTGTCCTTTCCTTATTTAGGAGACTTGGGTGGTGTGAGCTGAGGAACATTTTGCTGCTATTTCTACGTAGTCGGGAGATCAGACCACATAAAGTATCCCCTCCGTATATCCTTTTACTTATATTTTCAATTTCCCAGTTTTTAATGAAATAAACCATACATCGATAATTGATTAAATGCATTCACCCTATTCCAACCATAAAAAGACCCCATTCTCCTCATCTCTACCAATGGATATTTTTACAAGAAACTTTTTATTTCCTAACGCAATTCGAGAGGACATCGGAATGTGATAGGTAAAAATAGCATCTACTAGAATAATCGAACGCCGTGTATTTTAAATATACACAGTAGTATCGATTAAATTAAAGGTGTCAGTTGCGATTATTTATCAGCTCTTAATCCCAGTCACTATTTTAAAATACAATACTGGATTCAAAAGTCAGTAGTTCGAGTAGATATAGGTGGATGTATATGTGTAGAAAAATGCATGGGTTGTGTAATATGCATATCAATGAAATCACATATTTATGAATGTATAATGCATTATACACGTTAATAAAAACATCCTCCTGCATTTAAAGAGTTTGTTGATACTTAATAACATTATAATATTTTTAGGCGAAACTATTATGTATGTATACTTATCGAAGATCTGCCTTATCAATGAACGCCTGTAAATCTATAACCAAATATAAGAAAAAAGTAAGCAATAATGATTTACTAACTATTTGAAAAGCCAAGATAGTCTTATAAACACATATAAAATAGATAATTTGTTTACTTCTTACCGGTTTCTGATGTATGATGGGTCCATTCATATACGGTAATATCGAAGGTGGTTCTTGCCGCATCGTAACTAGTGTCCTACAGTTTTATAATTACTGAATCAACTTTTGTTCAGAGGTTTTCTTTTTCTGGAGTAATTTCTTTCTTTCTTTCTTTATTATTTTTCTTTTCTTTTTTTTTTACTTGTGTAAACTTTTAATTCCCGTCTTTCAAAATCGCAGCTTAACGTGGCAACTACACTTTAATTAAAATCTCGGTGGTTTTAACACTAAAGAGAGTTGGTTTCATCGTCTGCTTTCACTTTAATATTAAACACTTAACTCTTTCACTTTCATATTAAATATCATCCGAGTAGCCCAAAAAAGAATAATTGTTTACAATTATTAGAAGCGTCGTGAGCGAGAAGAAAGTGTCAACGAATACTTTCCGAAATTGTTTATTTTCTCTATTTGCATTGTTAAATATATTGACCCAAATGATTGCCTGACACTCTCCCTGTCTTTTCTCTTATCTATTTAAAATCGCTTTTGTTGTCTGGTGTTAAATTCTACAGTGTTAACGTTCAAGCACATAATAAAAGATGACCTCGTGATAACGTATATTTCATAATAAAATATTACCCCCCCCCATCCAATTTTGTGTGTGTGTGTGTGTGTGTGTGTATTCACACACACACACACACGCTCATGCATACACACATATAAATATTGATACATACAAATATATATATATATATATATATATATATATATATATATATTCATACATATATGCATATATATATATATATATCATCATCATCATCATCATCATCATCATCATTTAACGTCCGTTGTCCATGCTGGCATGGGTTGGACGCTTTGACCAGAGCTGGTAAGCTAGAAGGCTGCACCAAACTCCAGTCTGATTTGGCATGGTTTCTACAGCTGGATGCGCTTTCTAACACCACCCACTCCGAGGGTGTAATGGGTGCTTTTACATGCCACCAGCATGGGTGCCATTTGCATGACACTGGTATCTGCCATGACTGCAAATTTATTTGGCTTTATGTGTCTTCTTCTCAAGCATTGCATAATGCCTAAAGTTTCAGTCATTGCCTCTGTGAGGCCCAACACCTGAAAGGAGCTTTTCATGTGCCACCAGCATCAGTCACTTTGCCTCCGTGAGGCCCAACACTCGGAAGGTGCTTTTTATGTGTCACCAGCGTGGGTACCAGTTACATGACACCAGCATCAACCGCGACTACGATATCTTTTATCTCTTATCCTTTACTTGTTTCTGTCATCAGACTGCAGCCATGCTGAGGTACTGCATTGAAGAATTTTAGTTGAGTGAATCTACTCCAGAACCTAACTTTTTTTTGTAAAACCTGGTGCTTGTATTGTCAGTCTCTTTTGCCGAACTCTCAGGTTATGGGATGTAAACACACCAACACTAGTTGTGAAGTGGTGGTAGGAGACAAACACAAACACAAAGACATACATGCACACTTACACACACACACACACACACATTGCTTAATTAAATGGAGTCGCATGAAACGATCGTACTGCATTAACTTTGGATATCCTTGTTGCTTATTTTGACTATATATATATACATACATACGACAGGCATCTTTCAGTTTCTGTCTACCAAATCAACTTATATGGCTTTGGTCAGCCCATGGCTATAATAAAAGGCACTTGCTCAAGGTGCCACACCATGACAGTGAACCTGGAGCCATGTGGCTGGGAAGCAATAATAATAGATACTATCATCTAATAAGGTGACATTATCTACCAACAGCTTCTAATAAGCTTCCTGAGCATTTGATGGAATTCATTTCACATGTAGTCTAACTATTAAAATTTCCTATGCATGAACCACATACAAAGTTTACTGTCTGTATCAGAATACCTGTGATTCCATTATTTCTTGCATAGCACTAGGTATACCTTTTTCAATTCCTACTTGATCTTTTCTACATTCAGGTTATTTCTCTGATGGTAGTAGGGTCTGGTCTTTTCTCATTCTTACTAAAATTTGAGTCGTCTTTTTTTTTTTTTTCCACGTCTTTATTCTGAGGCCTCTTGGTTCTAACTTTTGTTTCCAAATCTAGAATTTTTTCTCTGATGGACTACTACTTCTGTGCTTTGTCTTTGAACTTGTCACTTGGGGTTGTATTGTTGCTGGCTGGTCTGTATGTAATCCTCCTTATACACATCTATATTAAAATATGCTTTCAGTTTAGCATTCTGCCTTATTATTTTTTATTTTCCTATATATATATATATATATATATATAGATAGATATACATACATACACATACACATATTATATATATATAAGTATTATATAGCTGTGCTATTTAATGCTTTTTGGGGCCTGCAATTGCCGATATTATTGAGTCTATTATTATCATTTTTAACTGTTACACTAAATAATAACAGAGTCAATGGTATCTTCACAAGTATTTTCTCCTGAATTATTTGCTCCGTATTGATATCTATATATATAAAGATGAGAATGTGTGTCTGTGAGTCTGTCTGTGTGAATCCCTAAAACTTGCGAACTACACCACCAATTTCATTCAAATTTTATACATGCCTTACTTATGGTCCAGGTAGTGTTTTAGGCCAAAAAAAGTTTTAACTTCTTGCCTAGTGCGAGCCCAGTGCAATATCACATCTCTTCCACTATTACAGTATTACGTGTCAAAAGTGAAACAATAACATTTCTCTATTCTTATGTCAGACAGTTTCACTTTAATAGTTTCACTTTAATATTTTCACTTTAATAGTTTCACTCTAATACTGAAACTAGTAAAGTGAAACTATTATCTCATATATACATTAACTATAAAAACACTGTCTGATAACATATAAAATATAAACTGAAGCTAAAACTTATTAAAATATTCTAATTGTTTCTTCAACTTACCGGAGAAGGGCTCCTGACTCCTTTTACTGCAGGCGAAGGAGTAAAAAACGAAGATATTTTGACTTGTCCGGGCAGCTATTACAGACAAATTAACAATTCGACTCGAGAGATAAACACAAACCACCTCGTGATGACTGCAAAACTCCCGCCAAATTAGCCAGAAACACACACACGAACACGTCCATTTCATATATCTTCTTTCAATTTTGCTCTCTGCAAATAAAATTTTTACAGATACAACTACTTACAAAAATAGGGATTAATATATAATTTCTTACTATGTTCATAATTAAATCAATGTTTTCATGATTAGACAGAGGTCCAATAGAATAGCTCTCACAAACAGACTACATACAAATCCGTTCTTCAGGAGTTTTCAAACTACATAATAAGCAGAATTGTCTTTACTTTGCTGCTCCTATGAAACCTAAAAGTACTTGTAACATTGTAATGTGTATTAATAATATTGTAAAAATACAAAAATAAAATGTAAAAATCAGATTACTTTGAAAATCAACAGGCTTACATACATACATACATACATACATACATGCATGCATACATGCATATATACATATATA
>NC_068991.1:54023393-54025279 GCF_001194135.2 Octopus bimaculoides
ATATATATATATATAATCACTATGAGGATATTTAGACCTCTTATAGGGTTATTTTAATCCAAGCTACACTGGTTTAATATATTATATTTTGAAGAGATATTTCTTCAATGAATATATTATAAAATATCGTAAACTATCAAATATTATCAGGTTTGAAAATGGAAAGATTCAATGGATATAAATTAATTTATCAATTAACTATCATCATTGCCTACAATTGTTTCATTTCACATCCACTTTAAATTACAAAACATATATAATCGTTGCCAGTTCCGCTGGACTGGCTCCTGTGCATGTGGCACATAAAAAACACCATTTTGAACATGGCCGTTGCCAGTACCGCCTGACTGGCCTTCATGCCAGTAGCACGTAAAAACACCCACTACACTCTCGGAGTGGTTGGAATTAGGAAGGGCATCCAGCTGTAGAAACTCTGCCAAATCAGATTGGAGCCTGGTGTAGCCATCTGGTTCACCAGAACTCAGTCAAATCGTCCAACCCATGGAAAGCGGACGTTAAACGATGAGGATGATGATGATGATGATATAAATATATAAGTTTGCTTCTCAAAATATCTTGGGTGGAAAATCTTCAGGGCATGAAAAAGGACAATACAGGGATTACATTTTGATCAGTTGAAATACTTAAATAGACTAATAATACATGTATTGTATTTCCTCTTAGAGAGGGAAAAAAATGGAGAGAGAGAGAGAGAGAGAGAGAGAGAGAGAGAGAGAGAGAGAGAGAGAGAGAGAGAGAGAGAGAGAGAGAGAAAGAGAGAGAGAGAGAGAGAAAACAGAGAGCAACAGAAATGTGTCGGGATTAATGGTTCCATATATCAGCATCATCATCATCATCATCATCATCATCATCGTCATCATCATCTTCATTTAACATCCATTTTCTATGCTGGCATGGGTTGGACAGTTTGACAGGAGCTGTCCAGACTCCAATTGTCTGTTTTGGCATGGTAGCACCAAACACATTACAGAGTGTGCTGGGTGCCTTTCATGTTCCACTAGCATGGGTACATTTATGTAGCACTGGCATGAGTGCACCTTACATGGCACCAGCACAAGTGCATTTTGCATGGCACCAGCACCTGCAAAAGACATGTCTGTAAGTATGGATGACCATGATTATACTAAGCTTGATGTTTTCTTCTCAAGTACAGCAAATTACCACAACTCCAGGCCCCTTATCATTTCCTCAGTGAAGCCCAGCATTTGAAAATCTTTTTTCACCTCTTTGTCCCATGTCTTCCTGGGTCTACCCCTTCCACAGGTTCACCCCAAAATTAGAAATCAGCAATTCTTTAAGCAGCTGTCCTCATCCATATGCATCACATGACTTAACCAGTGCAGTTTTTTTCTCTTACACACATCTGATGCCTCATATACCCAGTTTTCCTCTTAAACAATTTACACTCTGTCATATGTGCACACTGACGTTACCCATCAAGTGGAATATGCTGGCTTCATTTCTTTCAAGCCTTCACAAGTCTTCTGTAGTCATAGCCCATGTTTCACTGTCATGTGGCGTAGCATAGCTGTACATACACAGGTATCATACGATCTGCCTTCCATTCTGAGGGGAGGCGAAAGGAGAGAGAGGGAAGGGGAGGTGAAAGGAGTGGGCAAAAAGAGGAACAAGGAAGGGGGAAAGGAGGGGAGGAGCGGGAAGAGAATGTGGTGATGATGATGATGATGATGATGAGGATGATGATGAGGATGATGATGATGATGATACTCTTTGAAAATGTTGATCAGGATTTTTTACTCTTTTTTTTTTACTTTCCAGTAGAGAAACATGAGAAGTAATTGCTGAAGAAGAAGAAGAAGAAGACGAAGAAGAAGAAGAAGAAGAAGAAGAAGAAGAAGAAGAAG
>NC_068991.1:54025709-54027510 GCF_001194135.2 Octopus bimaculoides
ATCATCATCATCATCATCGTTTAACGTCCGCCTTCCATGCTAGCATGGGTTGGACGATTTGACTGAGGACTGGCGAACCAGATGGCTGCACCAGGCTCCAATCTGATCTGGCAGAGTTTCTACAGCTGGATGCCCTTCCTAATGCCAACCACTCCGAGAGTGTAGTGGGTGCTTTTATGTGCCACCAGCAAGAAGGTCAGTCAGGTGGTACTGGCAACAGCCATGCTCAAAATGGTGTTTTTTATGTGCCACATGCACAGGAGCCAGTCCAGCAGCTCTGGCAACGACCTCACTCGAATAGTAGATGGAAACTGAAAGAAGCCCATCGAATACATACGATGATGATATATTAGCATTCAGGTTCTGCTGAATAACCTGTACAAATGATTTGTTTATAGTGATCAAATGTTCTTGCCACACATTAGCTCACTCCCTCCATCAAATCAACATTGTCTGAACAGGTGCACAGTGTACCACGTATTAGGTGTTGAAGTGATTGCTGAGCAATGCAAGATGAAGTGTTTTGCTCAAGAACACAACACACCACCCATTCAAGGAATTGAAATCACGATCTCGTGATATGAGTGTAACACCCTAACCATTAAGCCATGTGTGTATATGAATGTGTGTGTGTGTGTGTGTGTGTGTGAGTGTGTGTGTGTGTGTAAGTATATATCTATGTATGTGTGTCTTTGTGTCTGTGTTTGTCTCCCCATCACCACTTGACAACTGGTGTTGGTGTGTTTACAATCCCCATAAATTAGTGGTTCAGCAAAAAGAGACTGATAAAACCCTTTAAGCCGGTGCTCCAGCATGGCCATAGCCAAATGATTGAAACAAGTAAAAAATTAAAGAAAGGTGCAATGGGTAAACTGTCACCATCTTATATTTTTAATTTTGCACATATGCATCATTTGTTTTAAATTTTGCTGACAACACAGTATAGTAGGGTCAATTGGGCATTATCTGTAAGAAAAACAACACCATGATGCAATTCACTCTGCCAGAAATTTTGAAGCAACTTGCTGTACTACTTGGCATTCACACTGGAAGCTCCAATATGAACATTTCAGAATATTTAGGTGTCAATCTGAGGACAGTGCAATCTGAGGACATGTACCAAGAGTGATAAAAATCAAACACCCAGTCAACATCATGATATTTGGAGTGATCACTAGTGATGGCGATGTTATGCCTCCATTCATCACCCCCACAGCCTCACACTCAACATGGAAGCCTACATCAAGTGCCTGGAGGCAGTAGTGCTTCCCTGGGTCAAGAGGGTGGCTGCTGGAAGACACTATGTCTGGCAACAGGACTCTGCACCATGCCATACAAACAAGAGAATCCAGTCATGGCTGTCAGAGAATTTCTGCAACCACATCACCCCTAACATCTGGCCACCTAACAACTCCTCAGACTACAATCCCCTTGATTATTATGTGTGGGGTGCAGTTGAGTGAGAGTTCAACAAAACTCCTTGTAGCACCAAAGATGAACTGAAGACAAGTATTATGGCATCATTCACCAACTTAAACAAAGGAAACCATCTAGAAGAGTTTCAGGAGATTCCAAAGTCATCTGGAGGCCATGGTTTGAAGACAATGGCGATTTTATTGATTAAATTTGCTCTTCAGTATTCCAAGACACTTTTATGTAATTTTTGTCAAATGAGAAGCCAGTGTTATTTTCATTTTTGCATAATTTAGACAACAGTTTATTCACTGCATCCTGTATATAAATATATGTGAGTGTGTGTGTGTGTGTGTGTGTGTGTGTGTGTGTGTGTGTGTGTGTGTGT
>NC_068991.1:54027619-54028533 GCF_001194135.2 Octopus bimaculoides
TATATATATATATATATATGTATGTATATATATATATGTGTATATATGTATGTATATATATATGTATATAAATATATATGTATATTTATATATATATGTATGTATATATATATATATGTATGTATATATGTACATATCTATACATATAAATTTAACACGGGCGATTCTTTCTTGTCTTGGGACTCACAGTCAAACGACTGGGTGGAATTGCGCAAAAAATTACACAGATGTGTAGAATGATCCGGTGGTGATACTGAGTTTTGTATTTTTTTCATAGCTCCCATGGTTACCAGGATAATCTACTATAATAATACTCTTGTGTTTATGAATGAGAAAGGAAGGGGTGATAGAGGAATAAGGAAGGAAGGGGTAATGTCATATTTTTTCATAGCTCCCTTGGTTATTGAGATAATCTACTATAATAATACTCTTGTGTTTATGAATAAGAAAGGAAGGGGTAAGGAAGAGGTGATGTCATATTGGTAGTGGGATGATGAAAATTGTATGCTGAAAAAATAAATCAAACAGTGTTTCAACTCTGTGCGAATATATGCGTGTATATGTAAAAGTGGGGTATGTGAATGTTTGTCTGTGTGTGTTTGTGTGTGTATCTGCTTGTGTGCGTGCAATGGAAGTGGGATAGTTCATCTTTGTTCACTTTGTATTTGGGTTCATTTTTTGATTTGGTTGAATCTTGGTTGGCTTATTTTTTGTTGGTCAGTTATTTTTAGTGTTTTGAGAGAAAAAAGTTATTCTAAAATCGTTTTTCTTTTAATGTAAGCATGCCCAAACAAGTCAAATGCTTACGCAGAGCAGGTTTTACAGCCACATCATCCAAACTGACCGGTTGAAACCGGGCTTAGCTGCTAGTATATACATATGTACATATATATATATATATATATATATATATA
>NC_068991.1:54029070-54031221 GCF_001194135.2 Octopus bimaculoides
TCCAACTACGACTACCAGCATCGCCGCCAGCATCAACATGACTCTACGTACTACCAGCATCGCCGCCAGCGTCAACATGACTCTACACGTACACAAGCTACCAACAGCTAACCGCAGCACTTCTCTTCGATCCTGTTTGTGTGATTTCTTCACCACGATAAATAACAGCCAAGAATTTAGCCTGCGAAGAACATCTGTATTCAAGAACCCGGCTTGGCATGGAAGCCCTAACATCACGACGAGTGATCGCTCTGCCCTACATGCCTTAACTTCTTATATACAGACACTTACCACTGTGTACTCTAACAAAGAACTGGTATCTTAAATTCTAATCCGTGTTACTGACTCTTTTCTATCCGCTGTAACTCTTACATGCACATACATGTATTACTTGCACACACTCTTTTGTTTACATGACGGCCAGTCTTATATTGTGTTTTATTATGTCGCATTCACACTCACACACAGACATACGATTTAATGCTCCAATAAATTCTACTGTTATTCATCTTTATCGGTTGTGTCAATATCGTCTTCCTTACTGGCATTTACGAATTCTCTATGTTAGAGAATTATAACATATATCGTCATTTTATATTTTTGTGTTCGACCGTGTGACGCATTTAAAGAAGGAGCCTGTTTTTCCATTCGTCACCATTTCTCCTTTTGGGTTTGCACGGTCGTTCTTACATATATATATATATATATATGTTTGTATGTATATGTATACATATATTACATATATATAAAATATACATACACTTATACACACACACACACATATCTATGCATGCATGTTTTTGCGTCTGTGTTTGTCCCCCCCCACACACACACGCACACTTCTTGACAGCTGGTGTTGGTGTGCTTATGTTTCCATAACTTAACAGTTTTGGCAGCAAAAGAAACCAATAGAATAAGTACCAGACTTTTAAAAAAAAATGAAAAATCAGGATCAATTCATTTGATTAATAATTATTCAAGGTGGTGCCCCAGCATGGCCACAGTCTAATGACTGAAACAAGTAAAAAAAAAAAAGTACAAGGTATTAATTGGCAAATGAGATTCATTGTGAAGGTAAATTCCTGAAAGTATCTTTAAAAGAGAAATATTAAGTTACAGAAGAGATTTGTTGTCTCCCACAACCAAGTGTAATATAATATTGAAGTATGTGGAGAGAGGTTCTGTATAACATATCTGTCCAACTGTACAGATATTAGAGTGGGGGTGGGGTGGTAATGGTGGTGATGATGATGGTGCTGTTGCTGTTAGTGATGGTGGTGGTGGTGGCACTAGTGAAGGCAATGATGACAAATAATGATGATTTTTATTACCAATCAAAAAAGGAAAAAAAAGAAAAACAATTACTGCTCCTAGAAGTTGTTTATAGGAGAATTACCTTTAAAATAAATTAATGCTTATTTCAAATGAAAAGTAATTATCTGAAATAACAACAAAATTAATTTACAAGGGTCAGAAGAGACGGCAAATCAGACACAAATGCTTTGGGGTCATAGGACACTGAAAAACTTCTCGTTTGTATAAGATTTATTTAGGGTGACTCAGCCTAGTAAGACCCCATACCTTCTCAAGTTATATTCATAAAAGTTGACTTCAACATTACAAGCTAATGAAATGCTAAGTTTTATAATGTTCTCCCTGTACATGGAACTTAGTTGTCACTATGCTACTGCACCTACTTATAACTTAGACAGACCAAGCTATTTGAGAGTATTAAGTGTCTTGGCCATGCAGTAAAATACAGTCCTATGACAGCAGACAAACTGTTCACCTTGAGGCTGACTGTCCAGTACACAGTATACTTAACTATCCTCTGTGTATTTTGACAAGACCTTTAGTTTCATTAATTCTGTGACATTCAGCTGGCTCTTTTTTTATTCTATTTCTACAGTAAGCGCAGGAGTGACTGTGTGGTAAGTAGCTTGCTTACCAACTACATGGTTCTAGGTTCAGTCTCACTGCATGGCACCTTCCATCTACCAAATCCACTCACAAGGCTTTGGTTGGCCCAAGGCTATAGTAGAAGGCACTTGCCCAAGGTGCCACGCAGTGGGAATGAACCCGGAACCATGTGGTTGGTAAGCAAGCTACTTACCACACAGCCACTCCTGCACCTATATATATATATATATA
>NC_068991.1:54031656-54039281 GCF_001194135.2 Octopus bimaculoides
TCTGTAAGAGTGGTGAAATTGTTTTGTGCTGCCATTGCTAGTCAGCAGCAATGAGGAGGGGTGCTGAGAAGATATATTTGAGTCCATGAAAAATAGCTGATAAAAATAGATTAGTAGATTAAGCTACACCCATTTTTGAAAAAGTCATTTAAGGTACAAGAATACCAAAGATCCTTATTTAGGCTTTGCTGTGTTTCAGATTTACTTGCTGTCCTATAAGCAGAGAAAAAAAACCCAGCAAACTTATTAAGAGTTGTAAGCAGCTTGTTAAATTAAGAAAAAAAAAATTATGAATTATAGGCACAGGTGTGAATGTGTGGCTAAGAAGTTTGCCTCCCAACCATGTGGTTTCAGGTTCAGTCCCACTGCATGGCACCTAGGGCAATTGCCTTCTGCTATAGCTTTTAGTTTTACCTAGTACTTTCTGTAATATTGAAATCTGAATTTAGTTTAACATTTGGCTTTATATTATTATTTTTTTCTTACAAAAAGTTTACTATATTTTTAACATAATTATTTAATATTAAAAATTTTGGTTTTATTGTTAAATTTATTTTTTATTTTTCCAATCTGTGTTTTAATTTTTTTGAGATTTTATTAAATTGAGCAATAGCAGAACCTATTACATACTTTTTGCTTTATTTCCTATTTTTAAATATATCATATTCTTCCTCTTGCTAAAATTTTTAAATAGTTTTCAATGTAGCGAAAAGTGCTTTACAGTGGAATCCGGATGGATATAGAAAGAGGGGTAGGCCTAAGAACTTGTGGCGTAGATCAACACAAAAGGACGTTCATGGCAGAGTATAAGTACAGAAGCGAAAAATTATGCGACATGGAATTCAATTATAAGTGGCCTATATTCCGCATTGGAGGGTTAAAGGCAAGAAAGAAGAAGTATTTATTAGTATGTTACTATAATGATTTGATAAAGTTTCAGCATATCTCTTGGTTTTTAAGAATCACATTATTTCATATATATGAAAACTATGGATCAAACTTGTTTATAATCTATTAACTGAAAAAGCTGTTTGTCTTTACATGATAATAATATCTAAGCTTTATACCAGTGGGACTTAACCTGAGTCTTGATGTAACAAAAAAAATTACAAAATAAAGGCAAATGTTAAAGCTACTGTTCAAAATTAGTGGGAGTTTTAAGGGATATGTAGTGGGGTCAATAAATACAGAAAATGGTAAGCAGCACTAAAATAGCAGAATAAGAAAACTAAAGGTATAAGGTGATACTTTTGCATTTTTTCATAAACTTCTCATTATTTCACCATGCTCTCGCTAAGAGAATAAATATAATTAGAGAAATTCCTGCTTTTTCTCAAGAGCTCACGCCCCTCCCCCCTTGGAAATTACTGATGCCCCCTAGAGGGAGGGGAGTATGCCCCCGAGGTTAAGAACCACTGATCTATACACTGTGGATGCCCATTTCAACACTTTTATAGAGTAACATATGCAAGAAAGTCATGGGTGAGAAAGGGATTCCAGAGGGTTTCAGAACTAGGATTAAATGATTTATCATTTGTTTTTACTTGCTTCAGCCATTGAACTTTGACAATGCTGGAGCACCAGACACCAGTATTTGTTTTTTTTTTTAAAGTCTGGTACTTATTCTATCAGTCTCTCTCACCAAATTGCAAAGTTACATGGATATAAACAAATCATTACTGGTTGTTGACTAGTGGAGTGGAGGACAAACATAGAGAAGCGTGTGCATACGCGCACACACACACACACACACATACACACACACACACACACACACACAAACACACACACACACATACATATACAATAGGCTTCTTTCAGTTTTTGTCAACTAAATTCATTCAAAATGCATTAATTGGCCCAGGGCTGTAGTAGAAGATACTTGCTTAAAGTGTTGCATAGCAGGATAAATCCTGAAACCACATGGTCGCCAAACAGGTTTCATTACTACACAACCATATCAGCATTTTCAAAGAAGGCCAATAAATTTTCTATTGAACTCATTAATAACATAGATACTTTTATTTTGACTAAGTAGGAAGACCTTACATTCAACTAAAAATGTTATGTCACTGGCTGGTGTTTGTATACTGCTGGTGAATGAAAAAGTGTTTTTAGGGCTGTGTGTAGAAGTAACTAACAGCATTCATTAACAATTAACAGAAGATTTTCTTACTGCACATAAGGTTTTCTGTGCTGGTCTTTTTATTTATACTAACAGTGACAATTACACACAGGGAGAGACATACTGCTGGGGTCTATGACAATTTAACTGGTATAGCAATCTGTAGCTGGCCCATCACAACTGGAAAATAATTGAACTATATTCATGGTGACAAAATTTCTGTCTTCTATCTACCATTGGCTGGTGGAGAATGAGAATGGAGACATTGAACAGTTGTCTCAACATTCTAGGATTACTGCCAAAAAAATACCTTTTATATAGGGCACAATGAGAAAGTTCTAGAAAGTCGAATTATGCAATGGCTTGATGCTGATTGGTCACTTAATAGGCCGATCATGTGAAACAACTGTGGTCTGACCGTGGTGTCTACTTGTTATCTAGTGATTCAATTTTGAATTCGCTACATAGACTTTAGTGTAACACTAGAATTCCAAGAATACATATTATGTTATTGAGAATTGCTTTATATCTTATGCTACAAATAAATATACACTGATGTGGGAAACAAGTAATGACTCTTTCAGAACAGGGATCCTCTATGAGCTCTCTTGACCAGCTACAAAAAAGCAGTAAAACCACCTTCAAATAACACCTGTATCATCTTAAATATATTAAAATATATTTTATCCTCCTCCTAATCATCATCATCATCATCATCATCATCATTTAGTATCCATTTTCTCTACTTAAATGGGTTGGACAGTTTGACAGGATCTAGCAAGCTACAGGGCTGCATCAAGCTCTTATATCAGCTTTGATGTGGTTTCTGTGGCTGGATGCCCTTCCTAATGCCAACCTCCATAAAGTGTGTATCAGGTGGGGGGTTTTTTTTTTCATGCCAGAAACACAGGTGAGTCACCGAGTAACTTGCAAGACATGAAAAGAAGATACAAAAAAGATGAGATGCTCTTAATTAAGATATCTTTGGTCATGTCGGTTTGATCAGGGCTGACATAAAGCTAAACAACAACATGGATAGGAATTTATGTTTTGATACAAATATAGTTTTACGTTGGTGGTGATAGTTGTGATGGTGATGATGGTGGTGATGGTGGTGGTGGTGGTGGTGGTGGTGATGATGATGATGATGATGATGATGATGATGATGATGATGATGATGATGATGATGATGATGATGGGGAGGTGGAGGAGGAGGAGGAGGAGGAGGTAGGCTCTAGTATCATTTTTTTATCATACATTCGATTCTGGGTAATCCAATATCAGAGTTCATGTAGATAATGTTACAACTCCCACTTCTATTGTCCATTATGAAGTATGCTTTTACTAGAGTTAATTTGAGTGGAGTTAACAGCTGCTCTTGTTGAAATAGTCTATTACAAATAAATATCTTATAGCTTTCAAATAACCAAGGGAAAAGAATGTCAAGTGTTTGAAGGTCATTTTGCAACCATGTGGCTTCAAGTTTAGTTCCTCAGCACAGCACCTGGGGCAAGTGTCTTCAACTATAGACTGGCACTCCATCAGTTATGACGACGAGGGATCCAGTTGATCTGATCAACGGAACAGCCTGCTCATGAAATTAACAGGCATGTGACTGAGCACTCAACTGAGAGAAATTTGTTTGGCAAAAGCCTCTAAGGTTGTGTTCCACCATTTCTACAGTCCATTGGCTGAAACAAGTGAAAGATACTCAGAGCAGACCTCAAAGAGAGCACAAATCAATGAAAAGGTCATGTATAATGACAAAAAAAACTGTGACTGGCAAACTACCAATTGATTGTTTAACCAGCACATTAAACAAACAAATTGATTAGTTGGCTGTTTTGATAAAAGATATGTTCTTCATTTCTTTGAATATTTTTATATCTCTTAGATACAGGATATATTATAGTAAAGTTATCTTCTCAAGTCATACTCTCTCATAAGGGCTGGTTTCCCAGCTTCCATAGCATAGATATTCCCCACCTGGATGGGACAGTGGTCTGTCATAGAATTACTCATTTTTCCCAGCTGAGCAGACTGAAGCAATGTGAAATGAAGTGTTTTGCTCAAGAATACAACACATCACCTGGACCAGGAATTGAAACCACAATCTTATGAGCATGAGTCCAACACCCTAACCAACAAGCCTTGTGCCCCCACAAAAGGAGATAAGATAGGAAAATTATTGTACTGATGATGGCTATTGAGTACAAAACATATGTCCTTTTTATCTCCAGACAATAAGCCTGTCCTTTTCCTTAACTGTATGTCAACTTTGGAGAATTCTTGATTCTTGAGATTGCCTTTCCTTTTCATATGGAACTGGTTTCATCTAGAACTGGTTTTAATTACCATTTTATAATTATGGGACAACCTCTTTCAATAAATCAAGAATTTGTACTCTATGGTATTTGATATACCTGTATTTGTCCACATTGTTTCAATGCCTGACACACAACTACCCAAAAGTTTGTTTTAGAGTGAAGGTAAATGCACACAAAGTGAGCAGAAAAAGCACTTCAAAGATCTGAAGTGCTTTCAGATCAACCCTGACACCTGTGGAATGCAAGCACAGGACCATCCTGTCTGACATAGCTGCTCCAACAGAAGTGCCACCTCCTATGAACAGGATAGAATGACAGCAGCACAAAGAAAACACAAACTGCGCAAGTCCAGATCCAACTCCTTGCCTTAATTCCTAGCAGAACACCAGTGCCCAATCCATAGCAGAACCTACCAAGCATGCATCAGGCTGATCAGCTTTTACTGGATGCACTGTAACCCATCTTCTCCCATTTGGTGTCCTGGTCATCATCGACAATGACAGATGAACATTATTTGTCCACATAAATTTTTAATGATATATTTTTACTACTTCTACTTGACAGAGTCATCAGAATGTTAATCAAAATGCCTCTGGTCATTAGTTCTGGTCTTTTACAGAATAAATTCAAATCTTACCAAGATCCTCCCTGCCGCTCAACCATCCAAGGTCAGTAAAATAAAGTGAATTAATATTCCTATAAAGTTTGTTTCTCTGTACATTCTGAGTTCAAATTCCACTGAGGGTGACTTTGCCTTTCATCCTTTCAGGGTCGATAAAATAAGTACCAGTTGAACACTGGAGTCAATGTAATCAACTTACTCCCTACCCTGGAATTGTTGGCCTTGTGCCAAAATTTGAAACCAGTATTCCTATAAAATAAAGGCAGTGAGGTGGCAGAATCATTAACATACTGAGCAAAATGCTTAGAGGCATTTTGTCCATCTTAACATTCTGAGTTCAAATTCTGTCATGGTTGACTTTGCCTTTCCTTCTTTCAGGGTTAATAAAATAAGGACTATTTGAACACTGGGTTCAATGCAATCGACTTACTAGCCCTATGCCAAAATTTGAAATCTATATTCCTATAACGTAGGAGTTCCCAAATTGGTGTGAATTTACCCGCAGAATCTCAATTTCACCCACCCTGTGTCTCAGTTTGCGAATTCTGGATTAAAATTTAATTTTTAACGACAATTGTAAAAAATCTGAAGTTAAAAATAAAATTTGAAATTAGCCTATTTTTTTGAAAAAACACCAAATATTTTTTTTTCCTTCTACCATACTGGATTCAGCAGTCTCTCTTGTATACATGCTAATTAATGTGTTGTTAATGAAGTAATCTAATTAAGAAGACTACGCTTGGTTCTGCTTTCAGTTCACCAATTAGTTCTTAAGTGAAATAACTATATCTTTAGTGTTCACTTGTTTCAGTCACTGGAATGTGGCCATGCTGGGGCACCACATTGAAGTGTTTGGTCAAACAAATTGGTGCTGGTACTTATCGTTTTTTTTTGTTTTTGTTTTTTTTCAAAGTCTGGTACTTATCTCTTTTGCTGTACTGCCAAGCTACGGGCCATAAACAAACCAGCACCAGCTGTCATACAGTGGTGGGGACAAACACAAACACAAGACGCGCGCGCGCGCGCATACGCACACACACACACACACACACACAACTACCACCGCCGCCGCCTGACAACTGGAGTTGGTGTGTTTACGTCCCCATAAATATAGTGGTTCAGCAACAGCGACCGATAGAATAAGTACAAGACTTAAAACATAAATAAATAAATAAATAAATAAATAAATAGTTGGGGCAATTCATTTGACGAAAAATACTGATCAACATTCTGTCCAGCCTGCAAATGATTCTGCCAGCACGTCGCCTTTTTTTGCACTTCAGATATAAATGTCTAAAAATTATTTTTAATTTCTTTTGTCAGTTGCTTACTATATAGTAGATGTATAAATGTATAAACTGCAATGACTGAATTGGGGTGAGTTTACTTTCAAAAAGTTGCCAAGGAATAAATGGTAGGAAAACGGTATAAAGTGTCCAAATATATGAAGAGATTTATAACAGGGAAATAAGCCACTCTTCTACTAACGTTGTTCAAATTAATTTGTTTATAGATATTAATTTATTGCTGTTTGTTTCCTGACATGTTTCCTTAGCTTTTCCTGAGATGATTCTCTCCCTTGCACTGTGCCATTTAGTCAACAGCAATACGCGAGATAGTTTTAAAAATTGACGAATGTCATGCTTTGGGATCAAATTCGGTTTATGAGTACCTGGTAAAACTAAGGATACTCACGAGTCAGCGAGGAAGTCTCTTTGTGATTACTAAAATTGCTAGAAGTAGCGGCTGGATCGCTCTCAATTCACTTCTTTTCATGTTTAAAAGGAAAGATACAATGATGGATGTATTTATTAATTAATACAGCTGTATTACCTTTCAAAATAATGAAATAATTTATCCCCGCTCAAACGTGGATATTCTATCAGAACAAATTTTACTGTTCTAACAGAACGTCCTCTGTGTATTTGCCTCTGCCGTCAATATACATGAAGGATAAGTACTTCTAAGTACTGATTCTGCAAGAAATAATAGCTAAATCTTCCTCAAATCATATTCTACTGTCTTAAAAGAGATGTGTAAATTTGATTACATAGTCCTACATACATTATGTCTGAGTAAAAATATAGAATGACAATGGCTAAAATACTTTTCTTTGTAGGTTTTCCCCTTTCCACCATTCAGGACTGACCTGGGTCAAAATAAAAACAACAGGAAATCTTAGCATTTGCATCTGTATAGTTGGGGATGCCTGAGAGATCTCTGAGAGATTTAGAAATGTATTATTTCTATTTTTGAAATTAGTGAATGTGTTTCACTAGAATTTTTATATGTTTACGAGAGCTTGACAGGCATCCCCGACTAGCAGGCCATTGCTACTCCAGACTGATGACAAGCAAAGGCTCAGAAACATGTCTCTGGATGCAGGCTTAGCTAAGTGGAGGTGCTTGTCTCCTCCATGTAAGCATAAGGACACAGGAAATGTGTCAAGGCCGACAGGAAGCGGTGCTGCTTCTTAGGGCTAAATAGCAATAGTATTATTCCCTTCATGGGACTGTCACATTAAGTTGACAGCATACAACTACTTTATATA
>NC_068991.1:54039446-54040738 GCF_001194135.2 Octopus bimaculoides
AAAACCATTTATCATCATAAATATACAGGGATTAGCAACTCAATGCTAATCCCTGTATATTATATATATATATATATATATATATATATATACAACGGGCTTCTTTCAAATCCACTCACAAGGCTTTGGTTAGCCCAAGGTTATTGTAGAAAGATATATATATATACATATATAAGACAGGCTTCTTTCAGTTTCCAGCTAACAAATTCACCCACAAGGTTTTATTCAGCCTGAGGCTATAGAAGAACACACATGCCCAAGGTGACATGCAGTGGCACTGAACCAGGGTCCATGTGGTTGGGAAGCAAGCTTCTTACCACAGCGCACATGTACTTATGAGAAGCTTCTTGTTACAATTTTTTTCCTGAGCATCATCAAGTTACCTTCACTTAAAATATCTGAATGCCATGAAACACCACCATATTGTCCTACACTTAAAATATCTTCAACTTACTTCAGAGAGCTCTAGCACTTTTACAAATATTTGGAGCAACTTGGAATTTTATCCATTCCACAAAGAAGTATCAGACACTAGAAAAATAGTGACAATTGTCAAAGCAATAAAGGAATTTTAATAGTGTAGCATCCAGTGTTTTCATTGCTATTTTATCTATGAACATTGGTTTATACAGATTCTAGAAAAGCTGGTTTTGGTTTCCTCAATCCAAGCATGGTTGTGTGTTTCAGGCACTTGTTTCCCAACTATGTAGTCTTGGGTTCAGTTCCATTGCACAACACCATGGGTAAGTGTCTTCAACTATAGCAGTGCTTCTCGACCATTTCTTACCCATTGATCTCTTTGGTTCCTATTTTATTAGGGTGGATCCCTATAACCAATGGATGTTTAAAAAATCCTATATATTTTTATAATTCAATATTATTAGGAATTGTATAAAAAAAACAATTGTTAAAATATTTGGTGTCTTGTAGAAGTGTAATTAGTTTATTGCAGATAAATTTTAACAACAAAATCTCATACAGACCCTCTAGAGTCATTATGGCACCCTGTTGAGAACCACTGAATTACAACCTTGTGCCAACCAAAGACTCGCGAGTGGATTTGGTATCAGTTATTTCACTGCGGCCGTGCTGGAGCACCGCCTTTAGTCGAGCAAATTGACCCCAGGACTTATTCTTTGGAAGCCTAGTATTTATTCTATCAGTCTTTTGCCGGACCGCTAAGTTACGAGGATGTAAACACACCACCATCAGTTGTCAAGCGATGTTGGGGAGACAAACACAGACACACAAACATATACACACAAAAACGACAGGCTTCTTTCAGTTTCCGT
>NC_068991.1:54041178-54045779 GCF_001194135.2 Octopus bimaculoides
TATATATATATATATATATATATATATATATCGTCTTAGTTTTCTGTATATTTTGTACTCTATGTAAATTTATTCTGTAAATATATAAATATTTATATGCTTATACATGAATATTTTTAGTTTTATTTCTCTCTATATATATCCCTGTATATATTTATATGTATATATTTAAGTATATTTTATATATCAAGCCCAAGCATGTTTATTTGCATCATCATCTCCATATCTGAATTCCTCATCTGGATTCCTTTTATAGCCACTGTTTACCCCATGGGCTTAGTCCTTAGTAAAGATTTTAGAAATGTAAGTTCAAATCATTTGAGCACTACTCAGTATTTTCTGTACTGAGCATCTCTGCACCTCATTTGTTGACTCTCTCTATATATATTATAATGTTACATTGTATATATGTGTGTCATCATCATCATTTAACATCCATTTTCCATGCTGGCATGGGTTGGATGGCTTGACAGGAGCTGACCAGCTGGAGAGCTGTCCAATCAGGGAGCTGTCCAGTCAGGGAGCTGTCCAGTCAGGGAGCTGTCCAGTCAGAGAGCTGTCCAGCTGCAATTGTTTGGTGTAGCATGGCTTCTATGGTTGGATGCCCTTCCAAATGCCAACCACTTTACTAGGTTCTTTTTATGTGCCACTAGCAGCACCAGTGCAAGTGCATTTTATGTGGTGCTGGATGCTTTGTTCGTGGCACTGTAGTACCAGCACAAGAACATTTTATGTGACATCAGCACCTGTAAAGGAAAAGCCTGTATGTATTGATGACAGCAATTTTACTTAGCTTGACAAATCTCATGTACAGCAAATCACCACAAATCTTGGTCCCTTGCCATTTCCTCAATGAGACCCAGCGTCTGAAGATCCTTTCTCACCACTTCATCTCACATGTTCCTGGGTCTACCCCTTCCACAGGTTCCCTCCACAGTTAGAGCTCAGCACTTCTTTATGCAGTTGTCCTCATGTGTGTATACACACACACTCACACACACACACATGTCAGCAAAGAATTGACTATATATAATTGTTCTTTCATTACATGAAATTTTATTGGCAGTGACTCAATGATTGAATAAATAAATGAAAAAATGCGTGTTATTTCTTGCAACATTCTATAGTGAATGCTTTCCATATCTAAATACCATATTTACACACACATAAACACACACACATAATTGTGTCAAGAATGTAGCTTCCCTGTTAGGTAAATACTAATTTTGCTGTTCCCAATGTTGTTTTGTATCACAATTCATTGTTTGTATGAAACTAAATATTATTCATTTGTAACAATAGCTCCCTCGCAAATTTATCCTTGAAAAGTATTTTGCTGTCATTGTTCAGATTTAGCTGATATTTCTAACACATCACTCTTTGTACAAAGAGAATTTGATATCAAGTAGTCTTTAAATTTATTCTAACAAGCACACTTGAGACATAAAGATAATACCAGCATTATCTTCCAGTCTGGAAGAGCGAATATATAAATCCCATAAAATGATAGCTAAGAAAAAAACCTATGTACTTTAAACGTCTTTTATTCTGTTTTTCTATTAACTACTGAGGAGTACAAGTACGACTATTATGATTTTCTATTTCTGAATATCTGAGTCCATTTGTATGAAACAATTGTGTAGCAATATGAAAAATAAAAACTATAATCTATTTTAACATCTAATCTTCATTATATAAATATGAATGAATTTGTTGAACTTTGTTTAATAAATTTATTTCAATACAAGCTTTCATACCTATACAAATTTTTTATTAAAAATATTCAAAAGCAAAGTATGAAGAAAAGACATTAGAAATCTCAGGAAAAAATTCCAATTAAAAGACAGATATACATTCATTCGATAAAATATATACAAAATATGTATAATATATAACTATATATATATATATACAGGGTGTGGTGAATAATTGTCATCTAAATTACGCAAAATTGAAAATAACACTGACAACTCATTTTAACAGATATATTAACCAAAATTACATAAAAATATCTTGAAATACTAAAGAGTAAATTTATTCAATAAAATCGCCATTGGCTTTGACCACGGCCTCCAGATGACTTTGGAATCTCCCGCAGCTCTTCTGAACGGTCTCCTTGTTTAAGTTGGTGAATGCTGCCATAATCCTTGCCTTCAGTTCATCTTTGGTGTTACAAGGAGTTTTGTTGGTCTTCACTCAACTGCAGCCCAAACATAATAATCAAGGGGTTTGCAGTCTGGGGAGTTAGGTGGCCAGATGTTAGGGGTGATGTGGTCGCAGGAATTGTCTGACAGCCATGACTGGATTCACCTGTTTCAGTGACATGGTGCAGAGTCCTGTTGCCAGACATAGGGTTTTCCATCAGCCCCCTCTTGACCCAGGGTCGCATTACCTCCTCCAGGCACTTGATGTAGGCCTCTGTGTTGAGTATGAGGCTGTGTTGGAAGATGAATGGACATTCAGGACATTCATAAGGAAAAAAGTTATAGATATAGTCTTACAACTGTTTCTGGGATATTATGGATATCCCTTCATCTTTGGGTCTTCTAGGTACCAATACCTCTCATATATGTATATATATATATATATATATATATATATATATATATATATATATATATATATATATATATATATATATATATATATATATCGCCTAACTAACCCTCATGCTGGTGGCACATAAAAGCACCCACTACACTCTCGGAGTGGTTGGCATTAGGAAGGGCATCCAACTGTAGAAACTACCAGATCAGATTGGAGCCTGGTGCAGTCATCTGGCTCACCAATCCCCAGTCAAACCGTCCAACCCATGCCAGCATGGAAAGCGGACGTTAAACGATAATGATGATGATGATGATGATAATGTACTGATCTGTGATAGAAAATTCAACAAAAAAAGTATTCCAACTGGTGAGAGATAAATATTATTTATTCAAAGGTCACAATATATGTATTAAAGCGATACTAACGGCTTCATATGTTGAGAGAACTCAAACATATTCTTCAGGCGTATGTGATTAAATAGGAAGTAATTGAGAAATCCACACCTTATGTGAATGGACCGCTTTTATTATTCAATTTCTTTAGTTTGTTATGATATGTGGTTTGTGCCTGAAGAATAGGTATGAGTTCTCCCAGCATATGAAACTATTGGTAGCGCTTTAATATTTGTATTGTAACCTTTAAATGAATTACACACATATATATATATATATATATATATGCGACAATGCAACAAGCTTCTTTCAGTTTCCATCTAC
This sequence comes from Octopus bimaculoides, assembly GCF_001194135.2. Classification (NCBI taxonomy): domain Eukaryota; kingdom Metazoa; phylum Mollusca; class Cephalopoda; order Octopoda; family Octopodidae; genus Octopus; species Octopus bimaculoides. The sequence continues at coordinate 54,044,442 of NC_068991.1, forward strand.
CAAATCCACGCACAAGGCTCTGGTCAACCTGAAGCTGTAGTAGAAGACACTTGCCCAAGGTGTCACACAGTTGGACTGAACCGAGAACCATGTTGTTGGGAAGCAAACTTCTTAACACACCACCACAGTGTCTATTCTAGAAATGAAGAAACTCATTAATAGGAAATAGAAGGTCATAGCATTGGTACTGTGGACAAAATCATACGAGTTAATGAGGAGAATTTTCTGGGAATGTATGAAATAAAGAGCTAAAATACCTTGGCTGTGGTTATAGAAAGATATTAGTTTATTGGTTATGAATTCAGCAAAAATTGGTACTGAGCTGCAAGAATGGCAGCATGATTAAGAAGTTTGTCTTGCTTTTTACCTGAGGTGCTGCTAATAGACCCATCTTCATTAAGGAGTGGTGGATATGAAGATTCTTCAAAGTTAATAAGTGATCCACTTGGCAAGAAGCCAGGAGGCTCTGCTGCAATTTGGGAGACAAAGTTGAAGGAAAGAATGAAATCCTATCATCCATAGTGGTGTGTGTATGTGTTTTGTGGTTGTGTGTGTGTGCACGCATGTGCGTGTGTGTGGTTACAAGCCACAGTGAGAATGTTATTAATTAACAGATGCTTATTAATTTACATAAAGGTTTAAAGTGAGATTTGATATACTAATTAAGTCAAATTAGGTGCAGGCATGGCTGCATGGTAAGAAGTTTGCTTTCCAGCCACTTGGATCTTGGTTCAGTCCCACTGAAGTGTCTTCAGCATGTGTCTTCTATTATAGCTTTGGGCCAACCAAAACCTGGTGAGTAGATTAAGTAAACAAAAACTAAAAGAAGCTTATCATATATATCTCTGTGTGTGTGTGTGTGTGTGTGTGTCTTTATGTCTGTGCTTCTCCTCCACCATCTCTTGATAACCGGTGTTGGTGTGTTTACATCCCTGTAACTGCATAGCTCAGCAAAAAAGACTGATAGAATAAGTATTAGGTTTTAAAAAAGAAAAGTACTGGGGTCGATCCATTTGATGATAATTTTTTCAAGGCAGTACCCCAGCATGGCCATAGTCTAATGACTGAGACAAGTAAAAGATAAAAGATAAATATAAAGAAAACATAAAGTGTACATGTAGTGGAATTCAAATGATTTTAAAATTTTAAACTCCAACAAAAAAATTTTGTTAAAAAGAAATTTAACTAGCGCAGGAGTGGCTGTGTGGTAAGTAGCTTGTTTACCAATCACATGGTTCCGGGTTCATTCCCACTGCGTGGCACCTTAGGCAAGTGTCTTCTACTATAGCCTCGGGCCGACCAAAGCCTTCTGAGTGGATTTGGTAAACAGAAACTGAA
>NC_068991.1:54045847-54055836 GCF_001194135.2 Octopus bimaculoides
TATATATATATATATATATATATATATATATATATATATATATGTATGTATGTATGTGTGTGTATATGTTTGTGTGTCTGTGTTTGTCCCCCCAACATCGCTTGAAAACTGATGCTGGTGTGTTTATGTCCCCCGTAACTTAATGGTTCGGCAAAAGAGACTGATAGAATAAGTACTAGGCTTACAAAGAATAAGTCCTGGGGTTGATTTGCTTGACTAAAGGCAGTGCTCCAGCATGGCCACAGTCAAATGACTGAAACAAGTAAAAGAGAGTAACTGACACTCTGTTGGTTATAACAATGAGGGTTCCAGTTGATCCAATCAACAGAACAACCTGCTCATGAAATTAACATGCAAGTGGCTGAGTACTCCACAAACATGCATACCCTTAATGTAATTCACTGGGAGATTCAGTGTGATACAGAATATGACAAAGCTGGCCCTTTTGAATTACAGGTACAACTCCTTTTTCCCAGCTGAAGGGTCTGGAGCAGTGTGAAATGAAGCGTCTTGTCCAAGGACACAATGTGCTGCTAAGAATCAAACTCAATGACCATATGAGTATGAGGCAAGTACCCTGACCACTGAGCCACGCGCTATTCTAGGAAAATATAATTATTTCTACTCTAGGCACAAGGCCTTGAAAATTTTGGTGGGAAGGGGTCTATTTGATTACATCGACCCCAATGTGTAACTGGTACTTATTTCATTGACCCCAAAAGGATGAAAGGCAAAGTTGACCTCAGTGGAATTTGAACTCAGAACATAGTGGCAGACGAAATACTGCTAAGCATTTTGCCTTGCGTGCTAACAATTCTGCCAACTTGCCACCTCTCAAAGAAACTATAATACAACGGTAAATATGTAAGGTATCAAGAAAGCATGCTGCATGATGTGGGTCCATTTATACTTCTTTTATCACCAGAGACTTGTTCTTAGTATTTGAATCTTTGGTTTTATTTAGTTATTAATATGTATTAACTGTTAAAGACAGGGATTGACAGAAATATGTATTCATGATATACAAATAGCATAATAGTTAGTATTGAAGCAATCTAAGCAATTTTAGGAATGCTGGGGGGTGTGGCCTCAAAATTTTATGTGCCCTAATATAAAGGCATAAACTATAACAAAAGATCTTGTTAAAGAAAATGTAATATAATGGTAATTATAAGATGTGTCAAAAGTGAGCTGCTCTAAAAGAGGTCACATTTTAAACTTTTAGCACATTCTCGTTTACCACCTGATATATGCTCAAAGCTATGCACTGTAGCTTCTTTGAATTATGACTAGGCACCAAGTGAGAGTTTTAGCCTATGTGACAATGGACAGACATAGAAAAAAAATACTAGATTGTCTGTGGCTAGTGTCCTTACAACAGGCAGCAATGGATAAGCTTCAAGAAACTAAATAAGAACAATCCACCATCTTTTACATACCATCATGATAGGCTTAAATCTTGATTCAAATTATTGTCCTTAAACGCAACAAGTTTATGCAACAAGATTCACCTTTTTGACTCTTACATCAAAAGTATCGACCCTGATTTTATCACAATCACAAAAACATAGACACATTTTTTACTCTGCAATGGTGTTTTTAGCATGGCTGGCTACAACTTGTTTCACAAAGATTGCACTAATTATCATGGGGGTGGTGTGATGTTCTACATTAAAAAAAACTTTTCAGAAATTCCTTGCAATGATTTGAACCAATCACAAGAGGTATCTTTTTGTGATATACACATAAACATGTCAAAACTGTTACATGAAGTTGTTTACCACCCACCAAACTACCATCAAGATGCACAGCTTTTTGGTATCCTCAGAGCTGCACTTATGTTTTCATTGCTGGTGACTAATTGGGAAACCTTTCAGTGGCCACAACATGCAAATGATTTCCTTGATGTAGTACTGGATTCAAGCTGGTCCCAGGAAGTCACCTCCCCCACAAGAAGTAACAACACTTTGGATCTGCTCTTTACCACTACTCCTGAAACAGTTTTCAGTGACACTACTAAGGAATCCTTTGGTGACTCTAATCAAACTATGGTCACTTCCAATCCGTTTCTTATGGGCAGAAACAAGAACCATTACCACCTCCAAACTACTTGCTTTGACTGGAACAAAGCAGACTGGAACTCTTACTGTACTGAGTTACAACACCCACACTGACTTGAATTTTATGATTCCAGAGACGTTCATGCTGCACTTAAGAAAGTTTTCAATTCAATCTGGGTCCCTTGTGAAGCATCAGTACCATGTAAATGCTTCAAAAATCCCAAAAGTGCAATTTGGGAGACAACAGTAGTCTGATTTGCCAGGAGAGAATGTTGTGATGTTGAACAGGAATACAGACTACATAGAACAGAGGAGAATAGAAGGCACAATAGATCATCTTACCATCTCAAGCAGGTGACAAAAAGTAGTGCTTGAATTTGAATAATGTTTGGCAACTAACCCTGACAGCAAAGTGTTCTGGAAATATGTGCATTTGAAGCAGAAACTTCACTCTCCAGTTGACCCTTTTTGCAATCCCTTCACATATCAGATTACTGATGATCCCAAAGAATGCACAGAACTTATTGTTGAATGCTACGCTGGCATTTTTACTGTTGAAAGTCCAAATGTACCATCTTCATCACCTCTGACATCAAATTCTATAACATCTGTGAAATATGCACCAGCTATGCTGCTATGCCACCTCAAGAATAGGTGCAACTATGCCTCTCCTGGTCTTGGTGATGTTACTCATCTGCTTCTCAAATGCAGTAGGTTCTTTCTTTTGCACCAGCTTTCATTCTTCCAATTGTGCTTTGATAACTGTGTCACTCCAAAGCAGTGGAAAATTGCCAGCATCATTCCCCTGTTCAGAAAGGGTGATCGGAATTCACCTGTCAACTATCATTCAGTTAGTCTTACTAGCTGCATCGCCAAACTGATGGAGTTCTGTATCAGAGAAATATTCTGGAACTTCTGATGCCCTCGCAGCTTATTCAACCCTCACAATTTAGATTTATCCCTAACTCCAACCACTGTAGCTAACTCCTTGAGTTTCTTGCAGACATCACTCATGGGCGGATGTTATCTAATTCTGTGCCACACAAGCAAATTTTGAACAAGTGCACCACCATACATTATGGGAGGAAAAAATCCAGCTTCAACATACTCCCTCAGCAACACCAATCTTAAGAAGTATATTAGTGAGCATGGCCTTGAGATTATTGTCAACAGTGATTTGTGTTGGACAAACCGCATTTCTAAAATTGTCAAAAAGGTTGAGGGTATCTTAGCATCCTTCAGTAAGACCTTTGTCAGCTGCTCTCCATTTATCTATTTAAAGCAGTTTATGACTATGGTACATTCACCAGTTTGCATCACCAGCCTGGGATCCCTATCTTGCTCAGCATATCAGTCTCCTGGAAACTGTTAAGAAACATGCAACTAGATGAATATCTGCCATCAAGCATCTACCATACTTTGAACGTCTTGCTTCCCTGGGTATGGACACATTAAAGTTCCAACGTCTGGCACCTGACTTGGTAGACACTCACATCATTATCCACCATCTTTCCAACAACAACCTTGGGCACCTTTTTGAATACCATGTCTAAAACTGTGGACATGCTAACAAAATCAAAAACCAACATGCCATCCACAACTTTTGGAAACATTTTTTCATGCTCAGAATTTCTGAAGTATGGAATAAACTACCTGCATCAGTTGTTAGCTGTTGGGAGATTACATCTTTCAAAACTTTCATGTTTCCTGAAATTTGCCAGCAGTACATCTGATGCCCTACATCCCCATTTTTTAAAAATGACTTATTCACTGTCACTTCCTGTGTATATTCTACATATTGTTCATGTAGTTTTGGTTACTAACGAGTTGTAGTGCACTGAAGGGTTGCATTTTGTTAATTTTATTTTCAATAACTAATGAAAGTGTCTCTACACCATTTTCCATCATTGGCACAATACTCCATCATTTTGTTTTATATTCTTTCATAATAAAAAATACTTTACTGTAACTTTATAATGGAGTTTCTTATTAAAACCATTGAAACTGTATAGATTGCAAACTTAAGTAAGACATATAATTTTGATAAGCATGAGAGCAGGCATGGCTGTGTAGTTAAGAAGCTCATTTGGCAATCATGTGGTTTTGAGTTCAGTACAACAGTGTAGCACCTTGGGCAAGTGTCTATCATATCTCTAGGCCGAGCAATGTGAGTGAATTTGGTGGATGGAAACTGTGTAGAAGCCCATCATACACACACACACACACACATACATGTGTCTTTCTGTGTTTCCCCATCCCACCACTTGATAACTAGTGTTAGTTTGTTTATATCTCTGTAACACTGAGGTTTGGCAAAATAAACTGGTAGAATGAGTACTAGACTTAAAACCAAAAATAAGTACTGGAGACGATTTGTTCGATTAAAGTCCTTTGAGATAGTGCCCAGCATGGCCACATTCCAATGACTGAAACAAGTAAAAGCTAAGTTTCAACTCTTATTTTTTTTCCTTAAATCCTCAAACAAAAATAATCCTATAGATCATTTATATCAATTCTAACTTTTTCTTGATATAGTGATCTCAAAGACACATCGCTACCCTTAAGGACGACAAAAAACATATACATTTTAACATAAGGTCAAAATCTCAAATTAAGACTGAGCAGAATTTCCTGACTTGCACTGATTTTATCAACTCTAGAATGATTAAAGACAAAGTTGACCCCGTGAATTCGAAATGAAAACATGAAAAGTGTAACTAAATTCCGCAATTTTATCCGACGCTTAACTACACAATTGCCCTAAAGACACTAAATATAACTAATTATATCTAAACCACTAGAATTTGGAGTTGACGTAAAATCTTTAACCAATAATCTCCATTTTTTTGTGTTATTGTATATTAAGGCGTATTTTTCATATTCTAGCAGAGTATAGCTTACAGAAAAAAAAAATAATAAACAAAACAAATGAAATAAAAGAAGACAAAAATCAGTCAAAGTCTATGTGAATTCCAGAGTATTTCATAGTTTGTGAGGAGGAAACTTAAAATTAAGAAATATATATAGAAAACAATTATCGTCTTCGGGCAAAAATGTTCCTGAAATGGTTAATCTTTTACACCAATTGGAAAATATTTACTGCAACGTATTAAAAACAAAAGGAAAAAAGCAAAAAAACAAAAGAAAAAAAAAGCTATCCGTTTAAGACCAAACACCTAAATATGTATTAAGTTTTTAATGTTGGCGAAACTATTCCAAGCGAAAATGTGCCAGAAGTCAAACGGAATAGAATAAAAAGTTCTCAAGTCAAAGAATAGCAGATTTTTCATTCGTAGTAAATGAATTTCTAACAGAAAGTTCTTGTTCGAAAAATTGCCAACTTTCCTGGCGTCTCTTCAAAAGTTATATTCTTCTTATAACTAGTTGAGACAGATGTTTTGAAGTTTTAAGTTTTGCCTGTTGCTGGGATGGTACGTCTATTAAATTGCAAATATCGAACAGATACGTTTAGATATTTAGCATCAAATTCTAATAATCATTATATACCGAGAGAAATAGAAATACACTAAAACATGATATCTAATGAAATATTTAATAATGAAGAATCTTGTAAAATTCTAACGTCATTATAAGTATTAATAACTCTCAAAGAGATAAAAAGAAAAGTGTGGACTGCTGAATATGAGGATAGGTTTAGATATGGGAAAAGAGATAATTCTTGGAGAGATGTAGAGGAACTCTTTAGGTTTTAAAGAGTATTTCTAGTGTAAGTCTCTTCTGTTTGAAGAGTTCAATAGTAAGAGGTCAACTCAAGCGGAGCTCTCTCCAACATGCTCAACAATCACTTTTCGTAAGTAAACCTTCTTCGATTATTATTCAATCATCTTGCAATTTATATAGCATATCATCCTTCTTATTATTTACCTCGTCTTTTGCGTTGCATAAGACGATTAGTGTTCATCCAATCATTAACTTTTAATAAACTTTTGATGCTAAAATTTCTTACATCACCGTCAATTTCTCCATTACAGAATAGACACCTCTATCATATATATATATATATTTTATTTTCACAGATTTCTGTTTTACTTTATAGTTTAATCAACGTTAATGATGGTTTAATAATAATGATTATTATTGTATTATATATAGTCATTCCTTTTCTTCCTGTGTTGTATATATAATAGGCGTTACCTTATCATCGTAGTAACGCAACTAATGATGGTGATGCTGTTGTGCTGTCCCACCTTAGCCATAACTAAATACAACAGTTAAAAATCAGTGTGTATATATTCAAAATACATACTTCACAAATAAATATACCTATATATATATATGTATATATGTATACATACATACGCACACACACGAATGTATATCCAACGTAGTGTTTGTCTCTCCCCATCTTACTAAGGTTATTTGGTATCATCAGCTTCGATAGACTGATAGCCATACCCGTAATAGAATTCAAACGAATATATGGATAATATAATCATTTATAAATATACTTTGACTGCAATTTGTCGTTTATAGTAGAAGTGTTTTGTTTTGATAAATCTCAATTTCGCAATTTATTTAAGAAATCCTACTTTATTTTAGGCTGCTATCAGTGATTTTTTTTTTTGTGATCGACTCTACATACATCTCACAGTTAATATTATCGTTGATAATCATGATTTGTTTCAATTTATTTTAATAGAAATTACATTTTCACCTAGTGTATTTCTATTTTACGAAACTTTATTATATCGTCTCCCTCCCCCCTGCTATTAATTGTAATATTTTAAGCAAAACGCCACAAAAGTATTCGTGTATGTGTGTGTGTATACACACACACATACGTACATCTATCTACATCTAAATGTATTTGTATATATATATATATATATATATACATATATATATGTGTGTGTTTATGTATATCGTCGTTTCATCTTCAGAAGCAAATGTGATATCTACATTCAGTGATACAAATTAAAAATATTTTATTTGTATAACGTTGTAGTTATTCTCTCCTCATACTCCTTAGATCTCGGTTTTTTAAAAGCATTTTATATAAACATGCACACACTCACATACATGTATATATAATTTATGTGCGCATATATGTCTAACGAGTATATTCACTAATCGCATTCCATTATTCTGGTAACTAATTCGTCAGGATGGTTCTCTTTACACACACACACACTCTTATACACATTGCTTACAACTAACTTACCAACGATTGCCAAACTGCACACTGCCTCATCATCAAGATACCTTACCTACTCAGATGCTACTCCAAAATTCCTACGCATTTATAACTTAACTGTTGATGAGTGTTAAGATGCTATACACTCTGTCTGCGAATGTGTTTAATTTAATGTATTTATTTTTATTAAAATCCATTTTTGTATAATATCTAAAGCATAAAATCAGAGATTAAATTGCTTTAGCGACAATTTACCTAACTTATTTCTCCCAAGTCTGGTGGAAGATGTCTCAAACATGTACAAATAGACTTAGTTATTCAATATGCTTTCAGTAATGTTAATTCTTAGAAATATCTCGACTCTGTATTAAAACCCTAACCCTACCTCTTCAAGCGTGGCTTTCTTTAAAAATTTTACTTCTTTTTTTTTTCTCCATGAAATACATTCTTCCTAAATTATTATTAAATTTGGTAATTATTTTGCTGATAATAAACAAACCAGCGGATGTTTATTTATCAAAAGAAATTTGTTTGGAATGTTTGCTATGTGACATATAACATTACATGTTTATTTAGTTATGTGTGTGTGTGTGTATGTGTATAATAGTAACAAGACTGTCTCGATAATAATTGTGGTTGTGAGATAGAAATATTCCCTGTGTATTAATTGTTGATTTTATTTCTCCGGGTTTTTATCAAGCGTGGATTGATGTACATTCGTGACCTCTAGAACACGAGTCACGAGAAAGGTAAACAATTCGGGACAATCAAATGAAATGAAAATAACGACACAAACGAAGGAAAATATTCTAATAATAATAGTAATAATAACAGAATCAAGGTGAAAGAGCAGAGATCCTCCTCGGTTATTTTAAGTGAACTTAATTTTTTCCTCTCGGTATATTAATCTTGTGGATCTTATTCACAAAACACATCAACCATGGAAGTGTATTCTTTGTTTACAGTTATAAAGGCCATCATGGAGTTTAATAATCTTAGGATTAAATTTGATAAATTGAAATTGTCGGTAAATTAAATGTGATGAAGGCCGTTGTTGTTGTTGTTCATTTCCAGATCGATCTTGATTGGGCAGACTTATGATGAAAGGCTCTCCAATTATGACCACCCTGTTTTGTTTTCAAGAGCTAACCTAACTACAACTACATTATTCAGTGCGTCTTTTTTTGCGTGTGAATTCAGGGTAATATTTTAGGTTCCCTTGTTCGTCTCTTTTTTTTGGGGGGGGGGGATTTTAAACATTTTTCACAATATACGTTACTGCTAAATGGTGTAATGTTATTGTTAAATAACAAAGTTCTAATGGATTATTCGACTGATCAATAAATACGAGCTCAGTTCTTGCATTTAACCCTTTTGTTAGCACATTTCTGTTTAACCCTTTTGTTAGCACATTTCTGCATTTGATCTCAATTAATTCTGAAAATAATGTAAGTAAAATAACGTTGTCATTATTAAGCTGATGCTTGGAGCATAACATGAAATTTCGATGGAGAGTCTTAATTTTACATCACTCCAAAACAGAGGATTGTATAATAGAAAGACTGGAATTTTTTAAACACAAATTTGAATTCTGTAGATATTTTCTTGTATCACTTTGTTATTCTCTTTCTCGAACTTTGGTTTATGGAATACGAAACACACCATTTTGCCATTAAAATATTTGTCTCAGTGACTTCGTAATTGCCATAAGTTTTTAACTATTCAGTCTTGTTTTCTATTATTTTTAACTCATCAGTAATGTATATATGAGCATTGTGATTTTGGCCTATCCTCTTTACCGTGAAGGCAGCAGTGCACACATATGTTAACCCCTTAGTATGAAGGAGTATCGGGAGAATTGGGTGAGGTTTGTTGCAATTAGTGCTCAACAACAATTAACTGTATACTATGGTACCACATCGTCCGCTCTAAGTTACTTTACTTTTGTTATTACGTATGATTTCCTTCTCACTTCCAAACTCAGGCTCTTGTTAAGCACTTCCATCTCTGAGTGTTTGCTTACTGACTCATCTTTGTTTCTTATTCAACACCGAAAATACGCGAGCTGACGAGCGAGCCTCTGTCTAGTTACACACCCTGCTAGAAATAGCGACCAAATCCACCTCTGATTTCATTCCACTGCATTGAAGGTGGAAGGTCATGTTGGATGGTAGAGTCCTAGTTAGGGTATATCGGCGAAGGTAAAGAACATGCACACCCAATGTTTAGGATTAAGGTTACGCCGAAAACTGGTGGTGTGCATATTCTTGACCTCCGCCGGGTATATCTACGTGCGTGTTAACGTCCACTTTGCATGGGTCGGACGGAGTTTATTGAGGCAGATTTTCTATGGCCAAAATGTCCTTGTCGCCAACATCGAGCAAGGTAATATTTCCCCATGGTCACATTTTCACAGACGATTGAAAATAAGCAGTATTGCTTGTGATGGTTACACTCGTTTACAAGTACCACATAATATCAAGACAAAGGGACATAAACACACACTCTCTCTCTCTCTCTCTCGCGCACACACACACACACACACTCTTATTTCAGTCGTTAGACTGCGGCCATGCTAGGTGCACCGCCTTGAAGAACTTTTAGTCTAGCGAATTGCCCCCAGTACTTATTTATTTTTTAAGTCTGGTACTTATTCTATCGATTCCTTTTTGCTGAATTGCCAAGTTAGGGAGACGTAAATACATTAACACCGGTTGTCAGGCAGTGGTGGAGGACAAACACACACATACACACACACACACACACCTATATAT
>NC_068991.1:54055936-54061265 GCF_001194135.2 Octopus bimaculoides
ATATATACACACGATGGGCTTCCCTCAGTTTCCATCTACCAGATCCACTTACAAGGCTTTGGTCAACCTGTGGCTATAGTAGAAAAAACTTGCCCAAGATGCCATGCAGTGGTGATGAACCCAGAACCATGTGATTGGGAAGCAAACTTCTTACCACACAGGCATGCCTGGTATTATCTATATCTATATATATATATATATGTGTGTGTGTGTGTGTGTTTATGTGTGTGTATAAAAACACACAGGTTGGGGGTTGGCATCAGGAAGGGCATTCAGCTACAGAAAACATGGTGGGCTTTTTCAGTTTTCATCTATGAAATCTACTCACAAGGTTTTGGCTAGACTGGGTCACTTGTAGAATACACTTGCTGAAAGTGCCATAGTGTGACTGAACCCATAACAATGCAGTTGGGAAGTAAAATTTTTAATCACACTGTCAGTCATCCCTACACCCATTCATTCATGTGTGTGTGTTTGTGGGGGTGTATTTAAAAAGTAAAACAAAGAAATATTAAACACATCAACATCAGCTTGTATTGACCATTGAAGAACTTCAAATAAAATGATTAGGTACCAGAAAATACTTTGGCAAAAGCTTAAACAACAAAGTTAACTAATTTTTAGAAATCATCATCATCATCATCATTTAATATCTGTTTTCCATGCTGGCATGGGTTGGAGGGTTTGACAGGAGCTGGCAAGCCGAAGAGCTGTACCAGGCTCCTGTTGTCTGTTTGGATATGGTTTCTATGGCAGGATGCCCTTCCTAATGCTAACTAATTTATAGAGTGTATTGAGTACTTTATGCATGGCACCAGCATGGGTGCTTTATACATGACACCAGCACAGGCGCTTTATACGTGGCACCAGTGTGGGTGCTTTATATGTGACACCAGCATGGATGCTTTATATATGGCACCAGTACATGTGCTTTATATGTGGCACCAACATGGGTGCTTCATATGTGACACCAGCACGGGTGCTTCATATGTGACACCAGCACGGGTGCTTTATATCTGGCACCAACACATGCTTTTTACCTGGAACCAGCATGGATGCTTTTTATGTGACACCAGCATTCATGAGCTTGCAAGATAAGGACCTCTCCACTGAGAGAGAGAGAGAGTGGAACTGAGAGATTAGAGTATGATAGAGGAACCTCAGTAGGACAAAGAAGGAGAGGAAGGTGGGATGGAGTTAGATGTATCTGGAAAACTTAAACTATTTCAACAGTCTATCAACAACAATCTTCCCATGAAACAACAATCTCAATAAATTCCAAAACTGAAAAAGCAACTAAAATACTTGTATTTACTCTCTGACTGAATGACATTGACCTAGAACCACGAAAATAATCAAATACAGTCTCACATTTAACCTTTGTGTGTTTTACACTTATATTTTCTCAAGTCATTGTTATTGAAATTTTGTTGGACTCAATAATCCCTGGTGACTCTCAGATACACTGTGTGCTACTAAAAAGATGAGGTTAGGATATCTGGTGCAACGCAAGAAAAGACCCAAAGGATCTGGAATTCTTGCTGCCTGGTCTCAGAAACATGGAACCATCTGTGGACCTCTTAGTGCTGATGTGGATCTACTGGACTGTTTTGACTTCAGCATTTACACAAAAAATGTGTGAGTTTGAAATAAAGTCTATTATACTTGGAAATTTTAATGTTCTCCATTTTACCAGCTTGTTCAGCCATCACACAACTTAATGATTACTTTGGTTTACATCATCATCATCATCATCATCATCATCATCATCATCATCATCATTTAACATTTATGTTCCATACTGGCATAAGTTGGACAGTTTCAAAGGATTCACTGGGACCAAGGACTGCTTCGATCACCAGTGTCTACTTTGACTTGGTCTTCATTGCTGGATGCCCTCCCTCATGCCAACCACTTTATAGCATATACTGTACTTATGTGTCCCACCAGCACTTTTGAGATCACCATGCAGTTCACAAAATTATGAATCCTGAGGGTGAAGACTCTATGCTAGAGGACAAGGGATTGAAGTTTGAGAGATGGGATGGGATGGAGGTGTGAGACAGAGCATGTTCTTGTAGGGGAGCTGCATGACTACTCACATTTAGAGAGGGAGAGAAGGATCAGTCAGAGCTGCAAAGAGATAAATATTGGCAATGGGGTGTCCAGTTGGCACATCAATAATGTTTTCCCCAGCAAGTGGGGACAGCACTTTTGCTGTTGTCCTGATAGACTTACCTGGAGATTCCACAACTGTCGCTCAAACCATAATCCACTACTACTGAAACTAAATGGTCTGCTGTACCAGGAGGAACTATTACAAAAGAAAATTTTTGTGTTTCAAAAGAGCAAATTTATTTTATGCAACATTAGTTGACTGGTCAGCTGTCTTTGAAAAAAGATTATCTTTAAAGATATTTAGAAAATGTGTAAACAGGTGACAGTCTTTTTGTACACCTTCATCTTAAGCAAAATCGTAAAGTAAAAAGCCAGTTGACAAAACTTGGTTTAATGTAGAAAAAGGACTTCCAGGAGAGAATTCTGCCTTTTCTATCTATTGATAGAAGAAAACTAATACTGCAGAGAACAAATCAAAATTAAGTAAAAAAATAAAGCAGAGCTACAATCATGTAAAGAGTAAAGTGAAATGATATTATGGTGACAGACTAATACAAGATTTGATAGGATGAGCATCAACAGCTAGATGTGGAAAACTTCTCCCATGTGCTTGTCATTAATCCTTTAGCATTTAACCCATTAGTGCCCATTGTCCTTTTTTTTAGGACCAGAAGGATAATCCATCATATTTCTGTAACACCTGTATTTTTCTGAGATATATTTAATTAGTCATCAAGACTGGAGTGTCTTTCAAATGTAATAATTTTTTTTATTTATTTACTATCAGATAAAGTTGTATAAAAAAAGATTTATGGTAATAACTTAAATAAAAAAATTTGGGAACTAATGGGTTAAACTGGCTATGTCTGGCCCAAACTTTTCTACCTGTTTTATGTTCAAAGTGGTCAAATTTGGCCTTTCACCTATACCTAACAAAGTCATTCAAAGCATAAGCAATCACATCATTGAAACCTCAAAATTACAAAGATAATGCATGATTAATTCAAATCAATGTGGATGAATATGTATTACATTTGACAAAATAACCTGAATGCTAAAGGGTTAAACATAATATAACCCTGCATACAAAATGGCAAATGGTAAAACCCAGTGATTCTTCTACTGATGTCCAACCACTATTGATCAAGCATGAATTTTCAATACAAAGGACATCATGCAGATAATGTGGTGACTGTTAAAGCCAGTGGCTTTGATCAAATTCTAAGCAGAATAATTAACTAGGTGACTAATACTTCTTTCTACTATAGGTTGATGGCTTGGAATTTCAGAGGAGGGGCCTAATTGATTACATCAACCCCTGTGCCCAACTGGTACTTATTTTATTGACCCACAAAGGGTGAAAGAGAAAGTTAACCTCAGAATATAAGGAGCTAGAAGAAATATTGTTAAGCATTTTGTCTGATGTGCTAGTGATACCAACTCACCACCCTTCAGTAACCAATAATAATGATAAGTGAAATATAACCAGTGCATGTGTTTCTTATCAACAAAATGACCTTCCCAAGATACAACAGAATGAGTTTCAATACTTGATTTCATATCTAGAATTTTGCAGTCCAAATTCAAAAACCAAATAACCTGACAATATGTTCTATGGAAATAGTCAGCTTCTTGTATTGCTTATTTCACCTTTGCTTCACTTATGCTATATTTTCAAATGAATAGAAAATCTTTACTGTGGTCCTTAAATCATTACTCAACATTATCAGCAAAATGATGGATTGGTCCATAAACAATTTCAAAACTTATTTGCTTTAAAAAAACAAAACCAACTTACCTCTGGAAGACAATTCAGTTTTCAATCAAAGCATGACCCAGCATATTTTCTCACTATTCTTTCTCATGTGTGGAGCATGTTCGTAAAGGTAGGTGAAGAGCTAGGGACATCAAAAGAACTTTTAATAGTTTACACAATTAACCCTCTGCTAAGCTTAATTTAAAAATAATGTATGGGAAACTTTTGTATATCAGTCCCACAAAGTTCAATGCTTTGGCCACTTCTGGTCTTAGTTTTCATAAACAGTCTGTTCAACCTTTGTGAAAATGAGCTGTAGCTGCATACTGTTTGTGCAGGTAAAAATAAACAAATGAACACAGTGTGGCAGCTGCTAGATTATACAGTGAAGATGAAAGCCAGGGCACACAGTTCCAAGGTAATATTTGAATCAATAAATCTGACCCATCTTTACGTTCTGAGTTCAAATTTTGCTGAGGTCGACTTTGCCTTTCATGCTTTTTAGAGTTGATAAAATAAGTACCAGTTGAGCACTGGGGTTGATGTAATCGAATTCTCCACTCACTGAAATTGCTGGCCTTGTGCCAAAATGCGAAATCACTATTTGAATCATTAAAATGTCAAGCAATGGTTTTATCAAAGAAGAGAAACCCATCTGAGCCGGCATTATGCTTTTGGGAATTGAGGGCTGCCTAATAAAATGCAGCTTGAGATCGAGGGCAAAGTCATAGATGGAAAAATGGTGTGGTCAGAAGATACCTATACCTGTACTGTCTCTATGGAACACTATGAGCTATAGGAAGCAGGTTGCATTAGGAAGTGAGAACCACCATTTGCAAATCAGAAACATTCTGTAATACATTTGTCCTTATGGAGCTACAATATATGTATGTATGTATGTATGTGTGTGTATATTAAGTCATTTGATATCTACTTTTCTGTTTGCATGGATTGGATGGAATTTTGTTGAGATGGATTTTCTATGGCTAGATGCCCTTCCTATGATCAGCCCTCACCTGCTTCCAAGTAAGATATTTCCCCATATCCAGACATATTTTTTGGATGATTGGGAACAAAGGACACCTCCTGTATGATGATGACACTCTTTTATGACTATCTTGTGATATCAAGGCAAGAAGACAGTAACACATCCATACATATATACATATGCATGTATGTATGTGCATACATACGTACACACATGACAGGCTTCTTTCAGTCTTACCAAATCCACTCTCAAGACTTTGGGTAGTGCAGCACTATAGTAGAAGACACTTGTCCAAGGCACCACACTTTGGAATTGAACCCAGAACCATGTGGTTGGAAAGCAAATTTCTTACCATACAGTCGCACTTGCATATATATATATATATATATATATATGGCTTGTGTGTTTTCTCATCTACGTTTTGTTTGCAATGTCCTGTACCCAGATATGCACCTATACATACAGGT
>NC_068991.1:54062034-54067938 GCF_001194135.2 Octopus bimaculoides
AAGCAAATTTCTTACCATACAGTCGCACTTGCATATATATATATATATATATATATATGGCTTGTGTGTTTTCTCATCTACGTTTTGTTTGCAATGTCCTGTACCCAGATATGCACCTATACATACAGGTGGATGTCGGTATGCACATACCTGTACGTATATATGCATATACTCATTTACTATTTGTTTATATATATATATATATATATGTATAAATCAACATACAAGACAGCATGATGTACTAACAGTTCTCTATGAATTGCACACAAGTCACAGCCCACCATGGATCAGAGCAAAACTACCACCACGGCTTGAAACACTTTGTTTCACAAAGGTAAAAACATGAATGTATTAAACCCAGTCTCTCAACACATGGTGCCAGCACTCATGATTTGAACAGAAGCTTTCTGCACTCACCTACCAGGATGGTGGGGTCTTGACAGTGACCAGCACAAGCCAATAGTGGTTGGTCAGGCTTCAGTATTTGTTTATTTTTCACTCCTCTATGTTACAGATGGTGATAAAACTGTGACAGCATCATCACTGGATATTAAAGCAGCTGATCTGTCATTCAAATGTAGATGTGGTATATCTAGACAAACTTATATGCATGTGTGTGTGTGTGTGTGTGTGTGTGTGTGTGTGTGTGTGTGTGTAATAATATGGTGTTCTTGGCATCAAGAAGGGCATCCAACCATAGAGAGACGATGCCAAACTGGACATTGGGGGCTCATCACAGCCCAGCAGCCTGCTGAATCCTGTCAAACAATCCACCCCATGCTAGCATGGAAGACAAATCTTAAATGTTGATAATATATAATCACCAGTCATTTGCAGTGAAGCATGACTAGGTTGCAGTAAAGATTTGTTTTTTTAAGAAACTTCAATGATGTTTTACCATTTTATGGAACCAAACCAAAGATGCCGATACAACCATTGCCACAGAATACTGTTGGCTTGCTCTTGTGTGTTCTCTCTTTCCTTCTTGTTTCATTTTAACCCTGTAATTTTAACACCTTTTGTTATTGCTGCTTTCCGATATTCTTCATGGCTGATTGCTGTCTTTTTTTCTGCAGTCACGAATCAGGTAGTCCGTTTCATTGACACATTGCTCATCATTAGGAGAACTGGATCCTCCTCATGACATTTTGGGTTCCTTCTTCCACACTTTAGCTCACTGCAGTGTTTGACCTTGGGGACCCTAGAGTCTTCCATACAATTTGAGTGTCTTATTTAACACATTTGCAGCTCCAACAAAATAAATTCAATATTTGTCATATTCAAGGCGGCGAACTGGCAGAATCATTACTGTGCTGGAAAAAATATGTAGCAGCATTTCTTCCGACTTTACATTCTGAGTTCAAGTGCCGCTGAAGGTCAACTTTGCCTTTCATCCTTTCAGGGTCAATAAAATAAGTAGCAGCTGAGTACTGGGGTCAATGTAATTGACTTGTCCCCTCTCCCAAAATTGGTGGCTTTGTGTCAAAATTTGAAATCAGTATTTGTCATATTTGCCCACTGCATGACCACATGGCTGGAGATGTAAATCTTTCCAAAAATTGCCTATTATAGTCGTTTTGATGTGTTGACAGTACAGTTTTTAGGCTTTGGCAGAATGCAAGATGGGTTAGCACCATTATTAAATACACTTTTGCTTTTTGTTGACCATTTTATTTCTCATTGTTTCCATAGTAACTCGTTGAAGTTGAAAGTGACAGCAGCAGACAAGGTGCTGCTAGCTACCTTCACAACCAAATTGTTACCATCAAAAAAATTATACTGCCCAAATATGTGAACTTATCCACATTCAAAAGCAGATTCACAATTAAGAGAATTAGAAGTTCTCACTTAAGCATTCCATATCCATATTTTCTATATTTCTTCAGGGGAATGAATTGCCAGAATTGAGTCATCAGTGAAGAGAAGTTAGTAGATACATGTATCATACCCGTTTTTGGTGGATTTTAACCAAGATGGGTTCAACAGCTCACCATCCCCATTTCTATGAATATACACTACACTCGTCTACTTGCTTACCATGTTTACAAGTGCAACACCCAGAAATATCACAAATAGTGTTGGACTTAGTACATAGAACTGCTTTACATCTTGAACAGCGAGAAGGAAGGTTAAATTGTTGTTCCAAAGAGAGACTGCGACAGTCATACCATGATAATGCTGTTTGACTCTTTCCAAATTTGTCCAGACACTGATATCTATTGAACAAGGTCTGTAAGCCTGCCCCTCCTTTTCTGTCTGTAGCTTTCATAAAACTAGAACACAAAATTTGTGAGTGCATGGGTGGAATTTGCCATTCATTTAATAGATTTCTCTGAATTTTCCAACAGCATGAAAATCCAGTTATCGGTGCTCTAGGCACAGAATCTATGTTGACTTTTAGGGAGAGTTCACAGATATTTTTTTGCAGTTGTCTGAGTAGTATTTTTACCAAACTTTTCCCTGCAATCAAATGGAGGAAAATTTCTCAATTTCCACAGTTGGGTTGGTAGCTCTTCCACTTGCAAACAGTGACCCTTGTGCATCTTTGAACTGTGGTAGGAAGATGCAGCATTATCGACATTCCCTGAGTAATTAGAAAAGTCTACGATATAATTCCTTTCCCTTGCACTTACAGACTTTCATGGGAATGTTGTCAACACCCAGAACTTTCCTCGGTCTTGTCTTGTGGTTAGCATTTTCCAGCTTCTCTTTATTTGGTGATGAATCCAAACTAATGCACAGTCTCATGTTTACTTTAAAAACTTCCCTCACAGGCATTAAAATTGTTGAGGACAAATACTTTATCAGTCGTTGGTACTGTATCCAGGTATCTTGGTAGCAGATTGTAGAAATTTTTCTTTCTGTTCTATTGGTTTGTCATTGTTGAAAGATAAATACTTAAACAATTATACTTCAATTGCCATCAAGGACTAATCTCACTTTTATTAGTCTATAACAACACCCGTTAGCTGACAAGTATGCTTGTGAAGGCAAACATCATCCTCATTTCCTGGACAAAAGAAGCTTTGATTTAGCTAGCATTTCTAGCAGTGTTTAATACAGCTATATAGCTGCCTCTTGTTTGAGTCTTCCATAATTGACCCCACCCAATATTATTCTGATGTTTCAAGGATCCAATTAGTTTCTTGGTCACAGAAAAAGAGAACCTACAGGGCAAGATATCCTAGCAAGATCAACCCTTTGTTCGCTCAAAGCCTTTTCATAAGTTTGTGATAAATGTCCATACTTGTTTTCAGATTGTTTTAGTCAGCCTTTTCATACATACAGTAGAGTGTAACGTTTTGCTTTCATTTGTTACAAGTTACTCTTGTGGTTGAGAAAAATTAGGAATGTATTTCATACATGATGCATGGATGGCAGTGAAACATGTCCTGCATATCACATGCGATACACAGGACAAGCAAAGATTTTAGATGCGTGGACAGTTTTTATTCTTTCTTTTATCTGAATATCTCCAGATCGGGTTGGATGTCATGTTACTTAGAGATTATCGATTCCTTTAAAAAAGACTGTGGGTCATTACCATTTTCCTTCATAAATGACCAATCATCACATTTAAGTTGCCATCGTACAGATGCTTGGCTAAAATTTGCTGCCTGTACACACCATCCATGTCTCCAATCTTGTTTCAGGTGCACCTTTTAGTTGTAAAATGATACAGACATCCTCTCCATCCTTGGACCCTTTATTCAGCACATCATCAAAGGTATAACACCTGGGGGTAGTGGGGTGCTTTTATCTAATCCAGGGGTCGCCAAACTTTTTCGACCATCGACCCCTCTTTAGCCACTTCTCCTTCTGCATCGATCCCCTTTAGCCACTTCTTCCGTATCGACCACCTTCCTCATTTAAAATATCTTAATATTCTACTGTACCATATCTTAAATACGTAGCAGGTATTGATGCTAGCAATTAAAATGTTAGCTTAAATATACATGTACGACAAATTAAGAAATTCTATTGAAGATGGCACACTATTTACATTTAAAACTATGTGTACAAGTATACAATATTAAACTTTAAATTTTTGTGAAATTGTTTTCACAGTTAGAAAATGTGAAAAACACATCATACTGATGGAATATCTTTTATTGAAATTGACAACATCAATATGAGGGGTGAGCATGGCCCTGACTAAGTATTTCAGGCAGTTCATCTGGGTGAGCTGGTCTTTTGCATGCTGATCCTCATTTGACCCCTTAGCTATCATCAGCCCCTTGTAATTCGTCACCGAATACTGTTGTGGTGGATTGCAACTATTTAATCAGGCCTAGCTGTGTGGTCAAGAAGCTACTTTGTAACCATGTGGTTTAGATTCAATCCCCCTATATGGCAACTTGGCCTTGGATTGACCAAAGCCCTGTGAGTAGATTTGGTAGATGGAAACTAGAAGAAGCTCATATGTGACCACGTGTATATCGTTGGCAATTTTCTTTCTCCGTCTTCCTTTCTTTGGACTTCTTCTATATTTCTGATGAAGAAATCCGCTCGAAACGTGAAATCCTCTTTCTTTTCTTTCCTTTCTTGAGCGTCCAATAACACTGTACTTATTCCACGTCCTTGCATTGTTGTTTTTTCATGTTTTTTCTTGCTTGTTCATTTTGGATTGACTATATATATATATATATATATATATATATATGTGTGTGTGTGGTGTGTGTTTGCCAAACTACATATTGGACAGACTGGATTATCACTAAGCAGAAGAATGACTATATATACAGCAAATAATGAAAAAAAAACAAAAAAAAAACAGAAATTCCATTAAGTGGATAATGTGCTGAAGTGAAATGGCAGGATTTTAAAATATTTTCATTTTACAAATGCTCATTCAATGACTGAACAACAACGAATAAATAAAGAATTTATTATGAATTATAAACCTTACTTGAACAGTTGACAATTTCCTTGACTTATGACGTAAGAATTACTAGCACTGTAGAGCTCCATAGAAGAGGAGACAAGCACAATTTGATCACGCGAATAGCTCCTTTTTGCATGATCATTTTCATGTCAAAATACATTTTTTTCTGTGAATAATTATATATCATTTGAAAGTTCTGGATGTGAACTTTCTTCTCATATACTTTTGATCAAAATCCAACACTTACATATGCCAGGTTCCTTCAATTACCCTCGTATTTCCATCCATTCAATAAGTTTGTCCTATTTTTGATTTTGAGTGCTGAAGGTAACCCTCAATCTAGTTCAATGTGCTGGAGCACTATAACTCAATTTGTGTTGAAAATGATACTGTCATAAAGAGAACATTTTTTAAACTTTATTTTGATATAAAAATCAATGGGGCAGGTCAGATAATCATTATGAAATATTGTCGTGAAAATTTTGTTATTTTTCTATTAGAAAAGAACATATTTTCTTTAAGATTTTTATACCATAATAAAAAAAAAATCCCTCACAAATTCAATTTGGTCATTGCTGAATCTGACCATGATATGATGCAAAAGCACAAAGTCAATAAAAAGGGGACTACCACAGCTGTTCATATAGGATTAACCCTTTAGCATTTAAACCGGCTATATCCGGCCAAAAGTGTTCTGCCTGTTTTATATTCAAACTGGCCAGATCTGGTCTCCCACACCAACCCTACAATATTGTTTTAAAAATTAACAGCTACCTCATCGAAATCTCATAGCTACAAGATAATGCATGATTAGTTCAAAACAATGTGGACGAAAAAGCATTAATTTTGGCAGAATAATGCGAACACTAAAGGGTTCGTACTGATACCACTTGTCAAATGCCAGTTTGACAAGTAGTGTGTGTGTGTGTGTAAGAAATAACATTTACTGACAGGAAAATATGCTAGATGAAAAGGTGTATGATTTAAGGGAGTTTTAGCTGTTGTTTCTAGCCCATCCC
>NC_068991.1:54067948-54069125 GCF_001194135.2 Octopus bimaculoides
CGTAACGGCAGACGAAATACCGCTAAACATTTCACCTGGCGTGCTAACGTGTCTGCCAGCTCACCGCCTTACTTTATTAGCATACTTTTCTGTTAGTAAATATACTTTTCCTTACTCACACTCACACACACTTGCTTGATGTGGAGTGTATGTTTTATTTCTTTACTACCCACAAGGGGCTACACAAAGGGGACAAACAAGGACAGACAAACAGATTAAGTCGATTATATCAACCTCAGTGCATAACTGGTACTTATTTAATCGACCCCGAAAGGATGAAAGGCAAAGTCGACCTCGGCAAAATTTGAACTCAGAACATAGCGGCAGATGAAATACCGCTAAGCATTTCGCCCGGCGTGCTAACATTTCTGCTAGCTTGCCACCTTTTGTGGAGTGTATGTGTGTGGGGTGGGTTTAAAAATTCAAATTACAAAATTTTTTTGGTTGCTTAAATCCCAACAATGGACCACCTTTGGACTAAACAAAACCTCTGTGTTACTTCTGCATCACCAATCCATAAAATGTGTTCATGGGAAGAAAAGTATTGAAAAGCATCAATATATGTCAGAGCAACAAATAAATGAGGAAAATATCTGGTAGTAATAGGATATGCTAGAAACAACTGCTAAATCTCCTTTAAATCACATAGCTTTTTGTCTGAAAATATTTTCCCATCTTTTTTTTTATTATTATTGGAAAGGCTTCTCCCATCATTTTTAAGTGTGTAGTGCAAAAAAAATAAAAAGGCCGAAGTTGGTCCAGTGGGGATGAAGGGGAAGGGGTGTGTGAAGAAAATCATAAGGTTTCAAAATTTTTTTTCATAAAATGCTTTCCCCCCATCATTTCCAAGGCTGCAGCGAAAACAAAATTAGAAAATTCCCCATCAAAATGGAGAAAATCCAACTTATGTGAGCATCCTGATCCATTTATAGCCATTAAAATTTTATTGAAATGGTATCATGTCCCAAAATCTCAGGATCTATTTAGATCTGTACCTACTACAAATGTGCCAAAAACTCAAGTCCTTATGGCTTGTACTTTTTTGGATTTAGCTTGGTCTGAAAACAGTGTGAATCAACTGTTTGTTACTTGCAACAGAATAGGCTTTACATAAATATTTAAAAAATTGCCAAAAAAAAAAAAAAATTCATTTTCAAGAATCTAAAAAAAAAAAAAG
>NC_068991.1:54069294-54080578 GCF_001194135.2 Octopus bimaculoides
TCAAAATTTTTTTTCATAAAATGCTTTCCCCCCATCATTTCCAAGGCTGCAGCGAAAACAAAATTAGAAAATTCCCCATCAAAATGGAGAAAATCCAACTTATGTGAGCATCCTGATCCATTTATAGCCATTAAAATTTTATTGAAATGGTATCATGTCCCAAAATCTCAGGATCTATTTAGATCTGTACCTACTACAAATGTGCCAAAAACTCAAGTCCTTATGGCTTGTACTTTTTTGGATTTAGCTTGGTCTGAAAACAGTGTGAATCAACTGTTTGTTACTTGCAACAGAATAGGCTTTACATAAATATTTAAAAAATTGCCAAAAAAAAAAAAAAATTCATTTTCAAGAATCTAAAAAGAAAAAAAGTAGGTAACTGTTATTCCTTGGTCATTATCAATTCATGTAATTTGAAGATGGTTATCACCTGAATTTCAAAGATATGACATCTCAGATATGGCTAATTATTCATATAGGCCTAATTAGGTAAGATTTTGACCAATTCACTGACCATTCAAATTCTCATATATCCTAAACTATTCATCCAAATTTCACAAATGAGGTATCAAAATGTTTCTTTTTTTGATGCTCTCCAAGAAAAGCAGAAGTTAGTTTTAAATATTTTCAAAAATTAATAGTGATATCTAATGTTTAGATACTTATGCATGGGTTTGCGCACACATATTCACATACTGTTTGGATGTATACAGTATATCATTAACCTGTGTGTGTGTATCTTTGTATATCTTATAAAGACTTCAATTTTCCCTAATAACCTACATAGAAGGTGCAGGAGTGGCTGTGTGGTAAATAGCTTGCTTACCAACCACATGGTTCCGGGTTTAGTCCCACTGCGTGGCACCTTGGGCAAGTGTCTTCTACTATAGCCTCGGGCCGACCAAAGCCTTGTGAGTGGATTTGGTAGACAGAAACTGAAAGAAGCCCATCGTATATATGTATATATATATGTATGTGTGTCTGTGTTTGTCTCTCCCCCCCCCCCATCGCTTGACAACCGATGCTAGTGTGTTTACGTTCCTGTAACTTAGCAGTTCGGCATAAAGAGACTGATTGAATAAGTACTGGGCTTACAAAGAATAAGTCCTGGGGGCGATTTGCTCGACTAAAGGCGGTGCTCCAGCATGGCCATAGTCAAATAACTGAAACAAGTAAAAGAGTAAAAGAATAGAAGGCCAAAGAAAGTACTTACCCATTAGCATTCAGATTACTCTGTCAAATGTAATACTCATTTATTCTCATTATTTTCAGTTAATCATGCATTATCTCATTGCTTTGATTTTACATTTTTAAAATTACCTTGTAGGATGGAGAGGCTAGAGCAAGAGGCTGGATCTGGCCATGGCCAGTTTAAATGCTAACATGCCTGGAACCAAAGTTCAGCTAACCACTCCTTATCTTTAACCTGCCCACCTCATTCTTCTACCTTCAACACTCACCTCTCCTGATCTCTGTACCTGATTCCCATTACTGTATCTGCCTATCAATATCTTTTGGGCAGTCTAGTGTTTAGAAATCTTAACTCTATACTCAAGTTCCTAACTCAACACTCCTTACTTTACTGTTTAAAAACCATATCCTTTCACATAAATTCTTTACTGAACATTCTTTGTCTTGTAACATGACACTCTAGTTCTCAGCCTTCAACTCTCTACATATATCAACCATTGTAGTTACTTTCTCATTTGTATTTGGTAAGTCCAGAATAGACAAAACAAGTTAAAAAGATTTAATATATCTAAATAAAATGCCTTTTATTTTTGGCCTTTTTCATTTTTCTAAAAAGATTACAATTCTCTTAATGTGCATTTTCACCCAGTTTTTTTTCTTTATATGATACAACTTGTATGGAAATATCTTAACACTTTTCATGCTAATGAAGCTATAGAGTGATACACAAACATTCAACTATGAGTGCATTACATCTTATAGCAGAAACAGCTGTAAGTCAACAAAGTTCATGACATAATTTCTTTTGTCCATTCCTCCTCTGTGAGGCTCTGGGTCCTGAGGTCAGCCTTCACCACTTCATCTCATGTCTTCCTAAATTTCCTTCTGCTGCAAGTTCCAATCGCATTAGGCTACTGGTACTTCTTTATATAGCTCTCCTCATCCACACTGACCACATGCTCATACCGGCACAGTCTTCTTTCTTGCTCACTACATCTGATTCCTCTTAAGCCTAGTTTTTCTCTCAGCACATTTATACTGCCTTCCATGCACACTTACATTACACATCCAACACAGCATGTAAGCTTCATTTCTTTCCAGTTTTCTCAAGTCTTCTGCATTCAAGGCCCATTTCTCATTACCATGCAGCATTGCAGTTCTAGCACAAGTGTCATACAATCTTCCTTTCACTTTAAGCGAAAAGGTCTTTGGATCAACAGCTAAAAGGAGTTCCCATGGACAGCCAGTCTTAAACTCCTCTGTTGTTGTTGTTGGCACTTCGTCGCTTACGACGTCGAGGGTTCCAGTTGATCCGATCAACGGAACAGCCTGCTCGTGAAATTAACGTGCAAGTGGCTGAGCACTCCACAGACACGTGTACCCTTAACGTAGTTCTCGGGGATATTCAGCGTGACATAGTATGACAAGGTTGACCCTTTGAATTACAGGCACAACAGAAACAGGAAGTAAGAGTGAGAGAAAGTTGTGGTGAAAGAGTACAGCAGGGTTCGCCACCATCCCCTGCCAGAGCCTCGTGGGGCTTTAGGTGTTTTCACTCAATAAACACTGGCAACGCCCGGTCTGGGAATCGAAACCGCGATCCTATGACTGCGAGTCTGCTGCCCTAACCACTGGGCCATTGCGCCTCCACTAAACTCCTCTGTAAGACTATGATGAATAAGAGAAGACTCAGGATTGAGTCTTGATGGACTCCTACCTTCACACTAAATTTGTCACTGAAGTCATTGCCAACTGCATCCTCATACATAGCTTCGTACTGCCCTGACAAGCCACTTGTATATACCTAGTTTCTTCAGTGACCCCCAAGTTACTGTGTGTGGTATCCTGTCAAATTCTTCCTCCAAATCAGTGAAAGCCAGAAATAATGGTCTATTCTTAGCCAGGTATTTCTCCTGAAGTTGCCTCAATAGCAAGATTGCATCTGTGGTGCCCCTTCCACAGACAAAGCCAAACTGCATCTCATCCAGGTTTACTCTATCATCGATCAATTGTGCTGATGACTCTGTGACTTTCAAAACTTGGTCTAGTAGTTTGATTCCTTCATAGCTGCTTCTCTCTAAGTCACCTTTGCCTTTGTGGCAGTTTTTGATAATACTGCTATGCCAATCATTGAGTATGACACCTTCCAGAATGACTTGATTAACTATCTGAGTGGCAATCTTGTATCCTACTTCCTTAGATATTTTTAGCATCTCTGCAACTATTCCTTATGGTCCCCACCCCTACCAACACCTTCATAGATTTGATTACCTTGTCATACTGCTGTCAACTTGAATTGCTGGTCTGTCTGTCTGATCAGCATAGGGTATTCCCTGTTTGTTTCATGCATTCCCCAAATTTGGCAGCCTTTCATAATAGCGCTTCCATGCTGGGGCAAAAGTAGAAAACATTTGCCGAAGGTGCCATGCAGTAGGAGTGGACCTGAACTACATGGTTGCAAAATGCAAAACGAGTTATTTAATTACAGAACCTTTGATCTTAAAACAATTATTTCATTTAAATTTGGAATTTCCATTATTAAAAAGGAAGAAGTTTCCAACATCATTCATTATTCATTTGTCATATTCTCCATGATTTATGTGTATGACTAATGATATGTTGTTATGTTGACTTGTAAACCTTTTTTTCCTCGTGTATTTTGGAATCAAAACTATTTTACAACTGAAATTTTCCAGAGTGCTGTTTAGAATTTTTTTCTTCTGATATTTAATAGTGTATCATAATTGTTTTTAGTTCATATTTTAAGAGATTTAAAAAATTTCAATTGAAGCCGGATTTGTGAATATGCAAGACCAAATAAAACAAACTTGTGTGTATTGTAAGTTACATGCTTTCTTAAATAGTTGCTCATAGTTGAAGCATTATCAATGATCTCATGTTGGTATTTTTAAGCTAATATGTTCCTAACTCAACTTGGAATGTTAAATACTATTCTGCATTTTATCTATCTAACAATCAATTAGATGTATTTTCTTGATAGTGTTTTGTCTGTACTTCACAAATGCACTCATATAAGTACACACACACACACACACACACACCTGTGTGTATGTGAGTATATATATGTGTATGTATGTGTGTGTATGTGTATATATACATACATGCACGCACACACACACACACAATAGTGATAAGTCAATGAAATTAGAAGAAATTGTTTTAAATCCTAACTCAATCTGTGGTTAATAGGTGTTATAATATTTCTCCTCCCCAATAAAATTTATTACACTCATTGTAAAAAAAATTCATATCACCTGCTTCTGTTCTGTTTCCACCAGAACCTCATGATATACATGAACAGATGGGACAGTGGAAAAATAGCAGCTTGCCTGAGATATCGCGTTACTGTATTCCATAGCAGTGTTCCCCAACCTGGGGCCATGGCAAAATTCAGTGGGGCCACAGAAGAATTTGCAAGTTAGGGATGGAAGGCACAGACTCAATGTTGAGGGCCACACTACTATTAAGACAAAGCTGAAGTACTTTTTTCACTAATAATGTCTTGTGAGGTAGGTCCACAGGAAAATTACAACCTTTAACAGAGTGAGCATGAGCTCAAATTAAGTATGAACCACTAATCTGTAAGTTAAACTATTACATGTCAGAGTACTTAAAATGTTTTTTTACTGAGCAGAGGTATGGTATGTCTGGACTAGTACATCTGTAGATTGTATCTAGTCACTGACTAGATTCACGAAATGGTAACTGAAGCATAGAATTGTGAATTTAACCCTTTAGGATTTAAACTGGCCATATCTGGCCAAATATTCTACCTGCTCTTGGTTCAAACCAGCCAGATCCAGCCTCTCACATCTACCCTACAAAACCATTCTAGAAATAAAGAATCGTATCATTGAAATCTCAAAGTTATAAGATAATGCATGATTAATTCCAAACAATCTGAATAAATAAACATTATGTTTGACACTCTGAACGCTAAAGGGTTAAGGTGCTGTTTGACAGCCATTAACTTCTGCTCTTGGGGAGTGGTGGGTAGCTCAATCTATACAGCATCGATCAAATTACCCCCAATTATGTCACTTTAATTTCTGAGTTCAAATTTCACTGAGATCAATATTTCCTTTTATTCTTCCAAGGTTAAATAAAATAGATTTATATATGGCTGATTAAACTGATTGTGTCCCTCCTTAAATTTGTGGCCATGTCTCTATATTAGAAATGTGTTATTGGGCCTGACATATTTCCCTCAGTTTGTCTATTTGGAAAACAGGTTCCATTTACATCTCAAAGCTGTGTGGTTTGCTAAAGGTAGCAAACTGTAAAATCTGTTTCTTTTGTATTGATGGAAATATATTTTTTAACCATCTCATGCTTTTTTTTTTTGTTTTTACAAAATACTGAAGTTAAAAATTAAAAAATTTTTTTGATATGAATAATACAGGATTACCTATGTGTAGAACTTTATAGATCTTTGTAATGAGTAAGAGAGAAAAAAAATTAAACATGTATGTCCACTAGCAGTGCCCCAGCATGGCCAAGAATCCAATAATACATTTTCTTCTTTGGATACTGACTTAGAATTCAAACTTTTAATCCCGCCAAAATTTATCTAGAAATGATTTTTTTCCCTTACAGTAACTAGCCATAAGGCACATCACATGTTCAACATAATCCTTTCTATTTTTTGTGGGGGAAAGAAGCTAGTCAATTATATCACCCCCAGTGCACAACTGGTACTTATTTCACTGACCTGGAAAGGATGTGAAGCAAAACTGACTGACAGAATTCTAACTCAAAATGTTGAAATGGTCAAAATGCTGCTTAAGCATTTTGTCTGGCATGCTAACAATTTTGTCAGATCACCACCTTACATGTTTGAAATAATAAAATGTTTAGGAATATAATTCAAAAAGAAGTCCTCCCTTACTTTCTCCAGCAAAACTGAAAAAAATTCCAGTTTAAGTCTTTTACATTAACATCAACTTAATTTACATTTTCGGTGTAAAGTTACAATGATAAAGAGTGGGATTTTAGTATTCAAGACAATATAATTTTTTTTTTTTTAACAATGTCATTATAGCTTTAAAAAATATATAGGTGCAGGTGTGGTTCTGTGGTAAGAAGTTTGCTTCGCAATCACACCACATGGTTCCACGTGACACTTTGGGGGCAGGTGTCTTATGCAATAGCCTTGGGTTGATCAAGGCCTTCCATAATAATGAAATAATTGGTAGACAGAAACTTTTAGAAGCCTGCCGTGTGTGTGTGTGTTTGTATTTATATACATTCTTGTATTCTTTTACTTATTTCAGTTATTTGATTGCAGCCGTGCTGGAGCACTGCCTTTAGTCGAGCAAATTGACCCAGGACTTTTTCTTTGTAAGCTTAGTACTTATTCTATCAGTCTCTTTTGCTGAACCTCTAAGTTACAGGGATATAAACACACCTGCATCGGTTGTCAGGTGATGTTGGGGGGAACAAACACACATACACATACATATGTATGTGTGTGTGTGTGTATATATATATATATATATAAACTAACTATTGCTTAATCATCCTCTCACACCGTCTCCAATGAAGGGCTATAATAAATATCCTAGAAACAGCTGTAAGACATTCTATTTATAAATGTTCTATATTATACACAGCCTTGGTTTTTTATCTCATTACGAAAAGTAAATCCTTATATATATATGTATATGAATATACGATGGGCTTCTTTCAGTTTCCTTCTACTACATCCACTCACAAGGCTACTTACCACACAGCCACTCCTGCGCCTATGAAATAATTGGTAGACAGAAACTTTTGTATATATATTATATATATTGTATGTATGTATGTATGTATGTATGTATATATATGTGTGTCTTTGTGTTTGTCCCCCACCACTGCTTGACAACTGGTGTGAGTGTATTTATGTCCCTGTAACTTAATGATCCAGTGAAACCAGGCTTCAAAAAAAAAAAAAAAGACAATTGGGGCCAATTTCTTTAACTAAAATCTTTCAAGGTGGTACCCCAGCATGGCCACAGTCTACTGACTGAAACAAGTAAAACAAAAGGTATCTATTTTTGTTGATATCTCGACTAACACACAACTTATTACTTGCAGCCAGCTATCAGGACATATTGAAATCAACTATGTTTGAGGGTTTAATAATTATTCCTGACCTCATTCTCTTAATTGCCTTACATACTGACATCTCATTAATTTCTATGGTTATCCTTTATTTATTTATTTATTTCATATCACAATTGGAGAACAAAAAACCTCATTGGTCACAGGTTTTGATTGGACCATTCACTGTTTCACTGCATTTCTAGGTACAAAATAAACAGTGCAAATGATTTTCTTTTTTTTTTTTTTTTTTTTTTTTGGTGTGTGTGTGTGTATACACATGAGGGGGGTACTGAGTAGTTCCTGGCTTTAAGAGTATCTCGGAAAGCCTGGTTGGAGACCCAACCTTCCGAGTTCTTTTACACGGTTTAGAAAAACTGAAGGACAGCTACAATAAGTGTGTAAATCTGTGAGGGGAATATGTATATGTTAACTAAAATCATAATTAACTGATCCTTTTGTATTTTCTTATACTCAAAACGAGGAACTTTTCTGCACCTCCTCTTATGTAAGAACAGGCATGGCTGTGTGGTTAAGAAACTTACTTTGCAACTATTTGGTTTCAGATTCAGTCCCACTGCATGGCACCTTTTGCAAGTTGTCTTTTCCGGTAGCACCAGGTCAACCAATCCCTTGTGTGTGTGAATTTAGTAGATGGAAACTGTGTGGAAGCCTATTATGTATGTAAATGTCTTTGCCCTTCCTAAAGACCTATAGAATAAGTACTGGGGTCAATTTGTTCAACTAAACTCCATGAGGTGTACCGGGTGTATGCTATGGACACATAAGAGGTACAGCAATATCAAAGGAAGGCTAACTGGGAAGATAGTTTTTGTGTGTAGCAAATGCACAGGGGCAATAAACATTGAAAATGTACAGAAAACAGCTTCCATCACATGCCATGGGGGAAAAACTAGAAGTAGTTGATAGCTTCCGTTACCTAGGTGACCAAGTCAGTAGTGGGGGTGGATGCTCAGAGAGTGTAGCTGCTAAAATAAGAATAGCCTGGGCAAAGTTCAGAGAGCTCCTACCTCTGCTGGTGACGAAGGGCCTCTCACTCAGAGTGAAAGGTACACTGTATAAGGCATATGTGCGAACAGCCATGCTACACAGCAGTGAAACATGGGCTGTGACTGCTGTGGACATGCATAAGCTTGCAAGAAATGAAGCTAGTATGCTCCGCTGGATGTGTAATGTCAGTGTGCATACATGACAGAGTATAAACGCCCTGAGAGAAAATTTGGACATAAGAAGCATCAGATGTGGTGTGCAAGAGAGACGACTGCACTGGTATGGTCATGTGTTGTGTATGGATGAGGACAGCTGTGTGGAAAAGTGCCACACCCTAGCAATTGAGGGAACCTGTGGAAGAGGTAGACCCAGGAAGACCTGGGATGAGATGGTGAAGCATGATCTTCAAACGTTTGGCCACACAGAGGCAATGACAGGCTACCGAGACCTTTGGAGATATGCTGTGCTTGAGAAGACTTGGCAAGCCAAGTGTCACATAACCAGCCCATTTAAGATTACCCTTCAATTATTGGGCAATAAACTATGCTTGAGAAGACCTGTTGAGTTATCATTGTTGTTGTCGATGCCAGTACTGCTTGACTGGCCCCTTTGCTGGTGGCACATAAAAAGCACCATTCTAGTGTGGTCGATGCCAGTGCTGCCTGACTGGCTCTGATGCTGGTGGCATGTAAAAAGCACCATTTGAGTGTGGTTGTTGCCAGTTCTGCACCCATTACACACTCAGAGTGGTTGGTGTTAGGAAGGGCATCCAGCTGTAGAAACCTTGCCAGATCAGATTGATAATGATACTTCTGATAATGGGGAAATATTACCTTATTTGGAAACAGATGAGAGTTGGCAACAGGAAGGGCATCTAGCCATAGAAAATCTGCCTGAAGAAATTCCAGCCAACCCATGCAAGTATGGAAAACTTGAGGTTAAGTTGATGATGATTTGTTTGACAATTAGAATACATAATAAATGAATAATGTGAGCAAATAAACATTTCAAGATGAATTTGTAACTGTTTAATGCAAGTTAAGAATTGGGTATCTGGTTTTCTGGGTGAGTCAGAAAGTAAGGCAATTTTATTTGCATTACTTTCCGGCTCACCCTTGTATTAATTGGTCTTTCATATGAATATCTGTCATTTGAGAGTAATGTGCAACACAAATGAATGTGTTGATTCACAGCTCTAGACTGCCAAAATAATACAGTAATTGATGTCATTGTTCACATAGACAAGTATTCAAACATGTTTTTTTTAGATATTTGACTGGGATAGTTTTGAAATACAACTTTAGAACATTATTTTCTAAAAAGCTCAATAAATTCCAATCAATCCATTACTAAGCAGGTTATTTTTATTCCAAGGTCAGTCCTGATTGAGAAGACTAATCAAAGACATTCAACTATGGTTGTCCCATTTTTATTTATCCTTTTGCCTGTCTAAATCATTTTCATAAGTTTCTCCTAAATACCCATGATTGCTTTCAAAGTTTTAGTTAGGCCTTATTTTATATGTTCCAAGTAATATAGAGCTTTCCTTTCATACGTCCCAAGTGGCTCTAGTGGTTGAATAAATTGGGAGTGTGTACCACATATGATGCATGGATGGCAGAAGAATGTGTTCAGTGTATCATGCAGGATTGGTAAAAGATTAAGAAACAATATCTCCAGAATTAACCCCGATAAATGTTTCCTTCTTTAATATCACACGGTGTGTTAAGGCAGTGAGCTGGCAGAATTGTTAGCACTCCAGCTAAAATGCTTAGCAGTATTTCGTCCATCTTTACATTCTGAGGTCAAATTTGTTCAAGGTTGACTTTGCCTTTCATCCTTTCGACGTTGATAACACAAGTACCAGCTGAGCACTGGGGTTAGTGTAATCAACTTACCCCCTCTCCCCAAATTGCTGGCATTGTGCCAAAATTTGAAACCAGTGTCACTGACTGTGATTTGAAGGAAATTTGGTTGTTATTTCTAGCAGCTTGCGTGTTTACACAGAGGCTCCCTTTTAGTTTATAAACTCATCAAGATATCAACAAGGTGTGGTTGAAAAGCTGGTTTCTGTGTGAGAACTGGTTTCTCAAAATATACTAACTTTTCAATCAAGAACTCCAGACTAGCAGTGCTGTCTTTCATTTCCTATTTATATGATGATTTGATTGTATTGTGTTTATTAATTATCTTCTCCGTTCCAGGTAAGTATTCAACTGAAACATTTTATAAAGTAATGAGAATTTTGATATATTCGTTTACCCCGCATCTCTTGAAAAGTTTTGAGTTTTCAGTCACATATGTATGTATATTGATTTAACTTCGTTTACTTTTCAAATGAAAAACAACAATTAGATTGTTTTATATTGATATTGCATCACTCAAAAATACAGTATTTGAATAGAAATGTTGTTTTTTGTATTTCACATGGCTGATTTAGTTTCTCAAAACATGTTTCGACTAGTGTGACATAAATATTTGTCCTTGTGGTAACTAGCTCACTTCAGGTATTCACACATGAGAGATTCACATTGAGTTTCATCCAGACATCAAGACAAAACACATTAGCATACAAGTATATATATCATCATCGTCATCATCATTTAATGTCCGTTGTCCATGCTGACATGGGTTGGACAGTTTAACTATGCTGGAAGGCTGTGCCAAGATCCTGTCTGATTTGGCATAATTTTCTACGGTTGGATGCCCTTCCTAACACCAACCACTCCGAGAGTGTAATGGGTGCTTCTACATGCCATTTGCATGACACCGGTGTCTGCCACAACTGCGATTTTGCTTGGCTTGATGGGTTTTCTTCTCAAGCATGACATAATGCCAAAGGTCTTGGCCATTGCCTCCGTGAGGCCCAACACTCAAAAGGAACTTGGCCACTTTGTATATATATGTATGTGTATGTATATGTATGTATATGTATGCATATACATGTATGCATATATATGTATGCATATATATGTAT
>NC_068991.1:54080678-54094263 GCF_001194135.2 Octopus bimaculoides
TCATCATCACCACTACCATCACCATCATCATCATCATTATTTTTAACTGCTTCCAGTATTGGCAAGTTGGTTGGGTCTTCAGTATAGTATATTGTCATTCATTTTGGTTCCATTTCATCTGTTTTGTATGGTTGAACAACTTGAGATCTGACCTCTGCACTTTCTATGCTTTCCTTAGTCTTATTCTCTGCTGTGGGTACTTCCCACTCTCCACACCATTCAGTCCAGTTATTCATTCATATCCTACCTCCTATACCAGCTCTGGCCATCACTCATATACACACATTGGTGCTGATAACTTTGCTGCCCATGTATTCTGTTCATTTATGTTCCACATTAATTTTCACATTATTGTAGCACATTCAACCCCACTGCATGGAAATTTGGGCAAGTATCTTCTCCTGTAACCTTAGGCCGATGAATGCTTTGTGAGTGAATTTGGTCGATAGAAACTGATAAAAGCCCGCCGTGTGTATGTGCTCATGCCTCTGTTTATCCCCTGCCACCAACTGATAGCTGGTGCTGGTTTGTTTACACCCCTGTAAATTAGCGGTTCAGCAAAAGAGACCAATAGAATAAGTACCAGGCTTTAAAAAAAAGTACTGGGATAGATTTGTTTGATTAAAAGCATGGCCACAGTCTAATGACTGAAATAAGTAACAAATAGAAGAAACCATTTACAATTCATTTCTCTCTAGGTGTGTGGATCTTGAACAGTCAATGTCCATATCTCGCTTATCATTTGGTTTTTTGTGGTCTTCTCTTCCCCTTCATAATGCCAATACCTTTCTGTGATTATAAAAGTCCATTCATAACATACATATACACAGAAAAAGTCATACCTGCATGGATTAATCCAAAGTAGTTTATGTGATAAATATCACTTTACCATATCACTTGTTGTAACAAATCAGTGTTGGCTATACTTTCACCTTAACATTTATTATTATTATTATTAATTTTATCATTATTATTATTAAAATTCATCTGCAATAAATTGCTTATGCTTTCGCCTTACTATTGTTTCCAGCTTCGCCTTACTGGCACTCATGCTGGCGGCATGTGAACAAAACATTGGACTGACTCCTGTGCAGGTGGCACGTAAAACAAACACCATTTGAGCGTGGCTGTTGCCGGTACCACCTGACTGGCCCTCGTGTCGGTGGCATGTAAAAAGCACCCATCACACTCTCGGAGTGGTTGGCGTTAGGAAGGGCATCCTGCTGTAGAAGCTCTGCCATATCAGATTGGAGTCTGGTGTAACCATCTGGTTCGCCAGTCCCCAGTCAAATCGTCCAACCCATGCTAGCATGGAAAGTGGACATTAAATGATGATGATGATGATTTCATATTCGAGTCCGTTTAATGTAAACAACAACAATGGGATAGAAGATGAAAAATGGGTAACGGGTGCATATGCCATATTACAGGAGCTCTTGCTCCTTTATTAACACCCATCCAACCCATTAACCATCCATGAACTCATTGCTTAAATAGCCATTAAATGTAGCAGTGTAACATTATTGGTTGTACCAGTTTTACATATTAAACACATTCCTGGAAGCTGGTGTTGTTGGTTGGCACTCCGTCGCTTACGAGGTCAAGGGTTCCAGTTGATCCGATCAACGGAGCAGCCTGCTTGTGAAATTAACGTGCAAGTGGCTGCACTCCACACACACGTGTACCCTTAACATAGTTCTCGGAGATATTCAGCGTGACACAGTGTAACAAGGCTGACCCTTTGAATTACAGGCACAACAGAAACAGGAAGTAAGAGTGAGAGAAAGTTGTGGTGAAAGCATACAGCAGGGTTCGCCACCATCCCCTGCTGGAGCCTTGTGGACCTTTAGGTGTTTTCGCTCAATAAACACAATGCCCGGTCTGGGAATCGAAACCGTGATCCTATGACCGCAAGTCCTCTGCCCTAACCACTGGGCCATTGCGCCTCCACTGGAAGCTGGTACATAAATATTAATGACTTGTAGGGACACCATATGTCGTTATAATATACTACGATGTATAATATACTACATTGTATATTAACATTTTTATAAGTCAATACTATGTTCTACTGTGTTAGTGCTATTAAATCACTTGTTAAGGTTAGCTCTACAGATCTTCTATAGAAAATATAGCCAACACTGATTTGTTACATTTCGTATCTGAGTATGCCTAATGTAAACAACAATGAGATCAAAAAATGGGTAAATGAGCAGCTGCCAGGAATGGCAAGTCATTAATACTTTATCATATTTTACGATGTTGTTCTCTGTTATCTTTTATCTTTAATTTGTTTGTCATTGGACAGCAGCCATGTTTGGGTAGTGCCTCAAAGGATTTAGTTGAGCAAATTGACTCCTGTATTTATATTTTTAAAGCTTGATACTTATTCTATCAAACTCTTTTGCTGAACTTCTAGGTTACAAGGGTGTAAACAAACCAACATGGATTGTCTAGCAGTGGTGGGGGGTTATAAGCACAAAGACATGCACATCACACACACACACACACACACCACCACCATCATCATCGTCATTTAATGTCTGTCTATCATGCTGGCATGGGTTGTTGGCTTCCATATAGTTTCCATCTACTAAAGTCACTCAAGCTATTGACTGTTCTGTAGTTATAGTAGAAAAGACATGCCCAAGGTGTCTTGCAGTGGGCCTGAACCCAAAACCACGTGGTTGTGAAGTTTTTGTGGAGAGGAGGCAAATTAGTTACATCCCACTACTTGACTTGTATTTTATTTTATCCACCCCCACCCCCACAAAAAATGAAAAATAAAATTAAAGTTGACCTCACAGGAGTTTAAACTCAAAATGCGAAGGACCATATGAAAGGCATTTTTAGCTGATGCTTTAATGAGTCTGTTAATCACTACACTGTATCTTAACACTATGGTGCAGGTGTAACTGTTCGTGGTTAAGAAGTTTGCTTACCGACCACATGGTTTCAGGTTCAAACCCATTGTGTGTCAGCTTTGGCAAGTGTCTTCTATCTAATCCCAGGGTTGACCAAAGCCATGGGAGTGGATTTGGTAATGAAGAAACCTGTCATATATATATATATATATATATATAGAGAGAGAGAGAGAGAGATATATATATATACTAGCAGAAGGACCCTTGGCCTTAACACAGTAATGTTTGCTTGTAGTATAAGATTAGTGTATTTCTCAGAAAGTAATACTTTTAATACTTAAGAACACAGGTTCTGAAATGAAATAGAAGCGGTAAGATGACATTGAAAAACCTTTTTAAAGAAGTAAATCATACATATAAACCAATGTTATTTATTTTATTTAGTTTTAATAAAAAAATAAATGAAGACCCTATTATGTATCCAAGGTCAAATTATTCATGTACCCCAAGTATGGAACCAATTTGCAGAGCTGTTTTGTGTGAAAAGTGAATACACACACACACACACACACACACACATCTATTTTACATAATAGATATACAGAGTGGGTGAAAAATAAGTAGGCATTAAAAATTGGTAATAAAATCCATATTCCTTTTACAAATTTATTGAAACAAATGATACATGTTCTTTATTACATGGGAAAATTAAAGTAAATCTTCATACTTCAATGTAAGCACCAGTGGCATCAACCAGTTTCCTCAAATGGCCAGGAATGGAATGAACAACGTTCTGAAGGATGACGTCTGGGATATCACTGAGAACCTCTTGAGTCCATGTCTCCAAGTCCTCCAGTGTGCAAGGTTTTGTCTTGTACACCCCTCCTTTTGTGTAATCTCACTGGTAAAAATCACATGGAGTGAAATCTGGACTTCTGTGGTCACGGTCTTCAAGTTTTGACTCCTGCACGTAATGGGGGTTTCCATAGACGAAAATTCAATTCTTTATGCAACACCTTATGTATTGTGTCTTGTTATTCCACTTTCACAAGCTGCTTGACGTGATGATTTTTGCAGGCTGCGGTTAAACATTTCCTGCACTGTTGCCACGTTTTCTGCTGATCGGGATGTGGTTGGACGGCCACTTCTTGCATCGTTCACAGAGCCTGTGGTCATCAGCTTTGCGTGACAACTTTTTATTGTCTCCGGACGTAGTGTTGCATGCTTACCTTTCCATGCTTTCCACCATCTATGAACCAAAACAATGGAATTCCACACTTCATAGCATGCAGCTATCTTAGCTCACTCCTAAACAATCAAGTGACTGGCCATCTGGAAAATAAGAAATAAGGCAATAAGAAAATAAATCCCCATTTGTGTTATCTGTTCAAAAAAATGTTTTCTTCATGACTTCAGTGATACTAAAAATTCTATAAGTAATTTCTAATGCCTAGTGACTTTCCATCCACCCTGTATATATATATATATATATATATGAAAGGAAAACTACTTCTAGCTGCCTCTAATAGACAATCTCAACACCACCCTTTCAGTTGCAGTTCAAGCCAGAGTTTTAGTCGTAAACCAAACAGAGCTCTGATAGAACATACCTATTGCTTTATGTCAGTTGATGAACGCTCCTTATGTATTCTATATATATATCTAACACACACACACAATGTATATTTATGTGTCTATTTGTGTATATGTACGGTTGTGTCTCCTTGTCTTGACATTTTGTGATAATTGTAAATGAGAGTCACTGTCATACAAGCAGTGTTGTTCATATCCATTATTCTATGGTGTCGTGTCTGGCCATGGGAGGAAATATTACCTTGGAAATATGCGAGGGTTGGTGATAGGAAGGGCATCCAGCTGTAGGAACTCGGCCTCCATAAACTCCATGTGACTCATGGAAATATGAAAAAGTGTACATTAAAACAACAATGATGGTGACAACAGTTTCATGGCATCCGATGAAGTTTGCTGTGTAAAAGCTTATATTTGTCAAAGTGTTTTAGTTGGCCTAGTGAGTCTGAAGGAAAGACATTAAGAATAAATAGTGTCTAAATGGTACGCTATTGTTAGCTTGCATTATCTACATTATGTTTCTCCCATGAAATGTGCTCTGGAGATTTGCTTGTGTTTACGCTGGGAAATTTAGGGAATGCATTGAGGGAATACTGTGAAGATGTGTAGTTTGAGTTTGTGGAAACTTGTAGTGAAATTATATATTATCTACAAACACACACACACATACACTCACACTTATGTGTTTGTTTTTATGTCAAGCTATAATGAAACAATTTTACATTAAACCGAAAGATTACTGAATGGTTTTTGTAGAGTACATTTCTATTATACATTTATGTATTTTTGCAAAATTCTTGATGTGAAAATCTGTGTTGAAACAGATATTGTTATATTTGGGATTTTTGCCAATTAAACACACTAACAGAAAGACTGCCCTCTGGGTGGTTTTCTGCTAGTCAAACCTGGAGTGTTTGTGTGTGTGTGTGTGTGTGTGAGAGGAGGAGAGAGAACATTGCAAACAATGAATGAAATAAACATTTCGTATAAATAAAAGCTCATGTAAAACTATCGATGTTCTTTTGTTTGACCCCTCGAAATACCAAAATGAACAGCTGGTTTTGTTTGTTAATTTCTGTAAAAAATTTTTATTTATCTACTTTTGTTTGTAAGTGAAAGAGAGAAGGAAGTGAAATATGTATGGGTATATGAAATGGATGTGTGTGTGTGTGTGAGAGAGAGAGAGAGAGTGCCAGACATCACTTTCTCTCTCTGTCTGTCTCACACGCACACATACATACAAAAAATGTATGCATATGTATGTACATATACATGATAAAATACCACTTCACTCTCTCTTTCTCTCACTCTTACATACACATGCAAACACAAATGTATACAAACATACATACAAAAACGTGTGTGCATGTGACTGCAAATACATAGCGCTGAACATGTCGCATAAGAAGTAAATAAATATTTATGGAAATTAAAAAAATGTACGGGATCAAGTGAAAGAATGCCAAACTATCTTATACTAAATATTTAAATTTGTGAACTTGAAATATTCAGTAATAAAAGGAAGTCCAGAAAGTAAATTTTCCTGAAAACTTTAATTTATAAAAAATCTCACTCAGTAAATATTTCTTTCAGTAATTTATCATAGTTGTAATATATCTGTAATTGAAACAAACTTCAAGGTTTAGTGTGCTAGAGATAGCAGTGATCACATAGTTATTATTGTAAGGCTTATAGCTTTCCAAAAAGCCATACCAGCAAAATTACTTCTTAATTTTGTTTTTAAAGAATTATACCAGTATATTAAAAAAAGTTTTATTTTATTAGAAATAAGCCTGAAAGTTATACAGCTATTTTGTGCAATAACATTCATTCATTCAATAAATAATTTTTTACATTACATATATATAATAAGCTGTAGGTTTTGCAAATAATGAATTAAATCTTGAAATGAATATATATTAAATCATTAATGAAAATAGAGGTGAGAGATTGTTGCAAATGAAAATGGAAAATTTTGCCAGCATCGAATTAATAGTGTTTATTAAATCTACTCAGCAGTGAATGCCATGAATATTTAAATTTGTAGTTCAAATATTCAATAAACTTCAGAAATCGAAATTACAGGAAATTTCTTAGAACATGAATTTATAAAAAAAATTTCCAGACAGTCAAGCCTTTAATAAATGCTTTCTTTTAGTAACTGTTACATACCTTTCTCCATTATAATATAGATACGCTATTTATTTTATCTTCATTTCAGCCTTATTAAGTATTATTTCTAGTTTATTTCACAAATAAACTAAAAATAATAATCCTTTCTACAAAGCCTGAAAATTTGGTGGAGGGGAATAGTCGATTACACTGACCCCAGTGCTCAACTGGTGCTTATTTTGTTGACTCCGAAAGGGATCAAAGGCAAAGTTGACCTTGGTGGAATTTGAACTCAGAACATAAAGACCGACAAAATGCTATTAAGCATTTTGTTTGGCGTGCTAACAATTCTACACGCCAGGCAAAACTAAAGCGA
The DNA here is from genome assembly GCF_001194135.2 of Octopus bimaculoides. Lineage (NCBI taxonomy): Eukaryota > Metazoa > Mollusca > Cephalopoda > Octopoda > Octopodidae > Octopus > Octopus bimaculoides. Next base: position 54,087,621 of record NC_068991.1, read on the forward strand.
AGATCAAATAAATAGTGCATGTGTTTAATTGGCAAAAGATGACCATCTCCAAATATAACAATATTTATTATACTTTTACAAGAAGAGTGGTGATAGTAACTTTGAAGTTTTGGCCTGCTAGAATTCATTGTCTGTCTGATGAATGCTATAATTAACATATAAATAAACTATTGATGTCATCAGTAGTTTACAATTACAGTCTTCATTTTTGTTTTCTTTATTTTGGTATTAAGTTTGGTCTTACTAATGTGCTGCCTGGTATCTTTCTGAGAGTTTGATCAAGTGTTTGGACACAATGCAGTTCTATAATTATGCTATGATGTATCCACTACTACTACTACTACTACTATTATTATTATTATTATTATTATTATTAAGGTGGCGAGCTGGCAGAATCATTAGCATGCCAGGCGAAATGCTTAGTGGTATTTTGCCACTCTTCACATTCTGAGTTGACATGCCGCTAGGGTCGACTTTGCTTTACATCCTTTTGGGGTTGATAAATCAAGTACCAGTTACACACTGGGGTCAATGAAATTGACTGGTCCCCTCCCCAAAATTTGAGGCCTTGTGCCTACAGTAGAGAAGATTATTATTATTATTATTGAGTGAGAGAGCAGTGCATGCCATCACAGTAACACAAGAGTACAAATATACAAAGCCCAATACACCCATCATGACTACCTATCCGATAAAGATACACCAGGCACATACTTTACAGTCATATGTGCATGACATTGTAATCTCATATCTAGATAAATAGCACATGACCTTGCAGGTGGGCCCCTGTTAAAATTTTCTTCAGGTCTAGTAGCCCATCCCACTCAAAAGGTCCCTGAATAAGAGTTGTTAAAGCATGATGAACGAAACACTCATGTTTCCAGAGGTGAGTTATTCAAACGCAATTACCTTCATGTCTAGTTACCTCAATCTTCATATATTATTATTGTTGTTGTTATTATTAAGGCAGCAAGCTGGCAGAATTGTTAGTGTGCCGGGTGAAAGGCTTAGCAACATTTCATCCGTCTTAATGTTCTGAGTTCAGATTCTGCTGAGGTCGATTTTGCCTTTCATCCTTTCAGGGCTGATAAAATAAGTACCATTTGAGTACTAGGGTTGATATAATCAACTAGTCTCCTATCCCCAAATTATTATTATTATTATTATTATTATTATTATTATTATTGTCTTCCTGCCTTTCTGAGAATTGTTCTTCTTTTGGCTTTATTTCTTGTGTGAATGAAATGTGGATTTTACAGTTGTTTGATATTATATGAGAGTTTTTTCCTACTGAGTACACAAATGCTAGAATCTTTAGTTTTGAAAAAATACATTAATTTTTATATCATCATCTCGAGGGCTGCCATGTATTAGTTGTATTGTTTTATCTAGCTGCTCTTTTTCTATATTCATTGTCAATTGGTGCAGATGTGACTGTGTGGTTAATGAACGTAATTCCTATCCATGTGAGTCCCACTGTGTGGCATCTTGAGCAAGTGTCTTTTACTATTGTCCTAGCCTGACCAGAGCCCTGTTAGTGGATATGGTAAATGAAAACTGAATGAAGCTCTTCATGTAAGTGTGTGTTTGATGAGGGTGGGGTGTGCCCTTGTCTTGACATCACATGATGGTTGTAAATGGCCATCGCTGTCATACAAGTGATGTTGTTTGTTTCCAGTCTTGCTTGGAAACAGATGAAGGTTGGCCATTTGGCCATAGAAACCCTGCCTCAATATATTCCCTCTGACCCATGCAAGCATGAAAAAGTGGATGGTGAATCATGATGTTGAGGAGGTGGAGGATTATCAAATATGTGTCTATTTTGCTGGAATTCTACCCATCCAAAGGTAGACATCATTTCTCATGTATGAGTGTTGGTTTCTTTATCTAAATTTCTCACATACCTCATTTCTTTCAGAGTTTTACCTGTTTGGCAAATGACTTCATGTAAGATTGTGAAACTGAGAAAAAACTGCATCATGGTAGTTTTGATAGATATTCAAAATTCACGTTTTTTTTTTTTTGTTATTTCATTGATTATTATGTCCTTATATGGCATGCTGGCAGAATTGTTAGCGCACTGGACAAAATGCTTAGCTGCATTTCTTCTGGCTTTTTCTATTCAGATTTCAAACTCCGCCGAGGTCAACTTCGCTCTTCATCCTTTTGGGGGTCAATGAAATAAAATACAAATCAAGTACTGGGGTTAATGTAACATTTATGTCAAGTTGGACCATACCATAGGATTAGATGTCACTTTGTCACAGCCCATGTAACTTGGGAAACGAGTGCATTCTCTGGTTCTGTATGCACTTCCGAGTCTTTTGCATCATTTAGAAATCTGAATCTTGGTTTACTTTAGCTTATTTTGTTTATACATTGTTTTTTTTCCCCTTCTTTGTACAAAACAGCAAGATGCACCTTGGGGCTGACATACTTTAGGTGCATTGCTGTTTTAGTGCAGCATCAAGGATGTTCAGAACTGGGTTATTCTGACAGGATATACTCCAACAATGACTAGCTGCCTCTCTGATGACAGTAGTATCCTTGTAGCCCTACCAATAACGGTTGACTGGGGAGGGATTTGGTCTCAGGAGAAATCTTTCTTCATTCTCTACAATATGTCCCACACTAGATTTCTTAAATCAGCTGTCTCCAATGCTAATCATATATTTGGTTTTCCACCCTTGCATTTGTTATACATTCTTCCTCTTCAGTTTCATTATTTTCCCTGGTCACTGTGTGTTATGTTATTCTGGTGAGATATTTCATTTGCTTTGCGTCCTCCCACCTCAGTCCATCCAGTGTATCTTACACAACTCCTGTCATCTCTTTCATTTTCAAGTTGGACTCAACCAACCTCAACAATGTCCTTTCATTACATTCCATTTCTTTTCTGTCAGCCATAAACAGTAGTAACGATGACAACCCCCACACAATAAGAGTAAACAAAAACCTCCTCTCCCTCTATTAAAGGTGTTGAGAAGTTCAAAGTCATCATCATCATTTAACATCTGTTTTTCCATGTGGGCATGGGTTGGATGGTTTGACAGGATTCAGTGACCTACAGGGCTGCATTGAGCTCCAGTGTCAGCTTTGGCATGGTTTCTATGGCTGGATGTCTTTCATAATGCTAGACATATTCCAGTTTGTATTGGTTACTTTTTTCATATCACTGGCACTATTGAAATTGCCAGATGACTTGCAAGACAGGAAAAGAACAAGAAAAATCCCTCTTGACTATGTGTGTTTGTGTGTGTGGGAGGGAGTGGTTTTATGTCAGGCATTTAGGGGCTGAAGTATGATGAAGGGAACATTCCAGGTGTCTTGTTACAGAGGAGATACCTGGCTACCCCACATTATTCATGGGTGGATGGGAGTCACTAAGGTAGGTGATCTGTTGACTGGAGAAATGCCAGCAAAACACTGTATGAATATCATGACATTTTAACAAGTGAGTGCCAGATGTACACAAACACGCCCCACATGTACACAGCTTGTATGATTCTCACAAGCTATCTATCTACTTCTAGCTTCCTCACCAATCACCAGATCACAGAACGAGGGACCCTGTTAAAGGATTTCTCCAGACTATTGAATGTTAAATTCAGTGGCTTACTTTTAGCTCGATACTTCTCCTGTGTTGCCTACCATTGACTCTGTGTACTCAGTATACTGAATATTCAGTATTGAGTTCCTGTACCCTACTTTCCTCCTTAATTTCCAGGCCATTCCAAGGCCACTTCTAGATGGCTCTGATTTTTATGTTCTTTGTTCTTGAAACTTGTTATTTAAATTCTGTTGTTTAAACTTTACCATGTTGACATTTTCTGTAGCTCTGTACGGGTTCATATTGAAAAGCAAGAGAACCAGGATGTTAATATATCAAAGTTTCCAAGGCGGTCTGGTTTAGAAGTTGTATCAGAGAAAAAATACACTTTGTTTTGTCTGTCATAATGAATCCCAGCTATAAATAGTTATACTCTGTGTATGTATTCCAGTTTCAGTGCCTTTGTATTCCTAGGTGTTGTGAGACAATATTAGAAAACTTTTGAAATACTTACTTTAGCTGGAGAAAATGGACATGTTGTGTAGAGAAAAACCCACCTAGTATTTTTAACAAAGAAAAACCTAAATATTCCAAATAAATGGCCTCCTCTATACAAAATGCAACTTCAAGTCTTTTAGCTAATTCAAATATTGCTTTTGCCCTATCTTAAAATTAGCCTCTCATTCTCATCTACTAAACAGCTTCTTCAAAATAGTTTTACTTAGACCAATCATTCACAACATTTTATACCATCATAACCCATTTTGAAAAATCAGTAAATAGCCACAATTATTTTCTAATATTTAAATAAGAAACAATTTATACTTATCTTGAGAAACTATTTTGTTTTCATAGTAAATTTTGTATTGTAGCCTTTATTACATAACATATAAACATTTTACATTTTATGAAATATTTAAAAAATGAGCTTTTTTTTTTAACCTTGTATTCTTTTCTGAATTATGCTGTGGCCCATTTTGAACCCCGACCCATGGGAAATGCTGACTTAGATCTAAGATAACTGCAAACATCACTTAAATCTAAAGTAGTTTTGGATTCAAATTTCTTCTTAGAAATTTTGAGGCAATGCAACCATCATCAATCATCATCATTGTTTAATGTCCCATGCTCCATGCTGGCATGGATTGGACAGCTTGATGGGTTTCTTGTGAGCCACAGTGCCACATTGTGTTCTAACGTCAACTTTGACAAGGTTTCTGCAGCTGAATGCCCTTCCTAACACCAGCCACTTTACAATGTGTACTGGAGCACTTTTTTCATTCTACTAACACAAGTGAAGTTACCAAGTAACTAGCAAGACAAGAAAGGAAGAAGAAAAAGGGAGAACTCTCTCACATAAATTGTGAGAGAGGAAAGGGTTTTGCCACAAAATTCTCTGGGCTTAAACAGAATTAAATATTCAGTATATACATTATTACTAGCATCTACATTATTTCTGTATGTTTCACATTTCCTCTATTATTTCTAAACATTTTCAGAATATTTTGTAGAGTATGGCTGAACTCCATTTGCCTGGACACTAAACTAGGTATACACCATTAGATTTTACATAAATGACATTGTATCATAGAACCTGAAGTGTAGTAAAAGGGTTATCCAAGCGTTCTGTAATTTTTGAATTTCTTGGAAGCTTTTGAAAACTTAGCTCTGCACCATAAATCTCTTTGTGTAAAGCAGAATGGAGAAATTTAGCAACAGCAATATCATCAAATATGATGATTCATTAAAAGACTTACCTATTTCCTTCCAGGCAACTAACTTGAGCAGTAGGGCTAATGGTTGTTTGTTTCTTGCTTCATAACTTTGTGATGAACAATGTCTGAAATACATATAGCCTATGCAGTTACAGCTCGATGGTTGACAGATATGCTTCCCAATCATGTGGTTTCAGGTTTAGTCTCACTGCATAGAATTTGGGGCAAGTGTGTTCTGCTATAGTCCTGGGCCAACCAAAGTCTTGTGAATGGATGTGTTTGATGGAAGCTGAGAGAAACCCATTCTGTATAAATGCATGCGTGTGTGCATGCGTGCGTGTGTGCATGCGTGCGTGTGTGTGTCTGTGTAATCTTGCCTTGACATTATGTGATAGCTGTATCATTGTCATACAAACAATGGTGTTTGTTACCAATCTACCATGAAAATCATGTCTGGCCTTGGGAAAATATTACCTTGTTGGGAAACAGGTGAAGTGTGGCAACAAGAAGGGCATCTGGCCATAGAGAATCCGCCTCTAACCCTTACCCAAATTCTGTCTGATCCAGGTAAGAATTGAAAAGTGAATGTTAAATGATGGTGATGATGCATTATGTATCCAGACAATTTGTTGTGTGTGTGTGTGTGTGTGTGTGCAACCTTGCTTTGACATTATGTGATGGCTGTATCATTGTCATACAAGTAACTTCATTCAAAATGGAATTCAGTAATTCATCATCATCATCATCATTCTGATATCCACTTTTCCATGCTTTCATGGGTTAGACAAATTTGTTGAGGTAGATTTTCTACAGCTTGATGCCCTCCCTATCACCAACCCTCACCTGTTTCCCTATGGTTGGACAGAAGATTGTAAATAAAGGACTGCTTGCATGATGGTGACTTTTGCTTACAACTATCACAATGTCAAAGCAAGGAGACAGTAACACACACACATACATAGATGTATGACAGACTTGTTTCAATTTTCATCTGTCGTATCCACTAACATAGCTTTAGTCAGCCCCAGGGCTATAAAAGAAGACACTTACCCAAGGTGCCACACTATGGGACTGAAATCAAAACTATGTGGTTGGGAAGCAAACTTATTACCCACACATCTTATAAGGAAAGAAGAATTAAAAAAAACTATTTCCACGAAGAGGTACAGGCATGGCTGTGTGGTAAGAAGCTTGCTTCCCTACCGCATAGTTCTGGGTTCAATCCCATTGCATAGAACCTTGTAAGAGGATTTAGCTGACACAAACTAAAAGAGGCCCATTGTGTGTGTGGTGTTTGAAGTGGTGTACAGATATTGTATATTAAAAAAATAAAAGGACGCTGTCAAAATTTTGGATAATTCTTTATTAGCACTTTCAT
>NC_068991.1:54095630-54104437 GCF_001194135.2 Octopus bimaculoides
TATTATGTGTCTCTTTGCATCTGTTTGTTCCCCCCCCCTCCCTGCTGCTGCTTCACAACCTATGTTTGTGTTTTTATTTCCTTAACTTAGAGGTTCAGCAAAAGAGACCATATTAAGCTTTTACAAAAAAAGAATGAGTACTGGGATAGACTCATTCAACTAACACTCCCCCCAAGGCGGTGTCCCAGCATGGCTGCTGTCTAATAATTGAAACAAGTTAAAGATAAATGATAAAATAATTTTGTGTACTTTGTTTATTTACTAAAGAATCTTTTTATCTCTTCTATAAAGCCAGATATATTTTTATAACATCTTGTAAACCTTAGGAAGTGAACATTAAAACTGTTTATACATTAGAGAAAGTAGCAAAGTCAGTTTTTATTGAATGAATTTGATTCTAATCAGCTCTTAATCCCCTTCTAAATAGATTATTACTATAACAGAGATTGAATTTCTCCCTTGGTTTCAACCGGAACATCTCGAATATTCTATCTTTTTACAGGACTGATATAAATCCTCAGTAGAGTAGTAGTAGTATTTTGAGGAACAACTACGACTACTAGTAGTAGTGGAGCCATTATATATGTTATTGGCATGGTCTCAGCAATTGAAACTGATAAAAATAAAATAAAAAAATAATGAAATGAAATGAGAAAAAAAAATGAGTCAACACACACTGTGGCTTATCATCTCAGACTGCTTTAAATAGCAATACAGCATGCTGTTAGTGTAGTGCTCTGAAAAGTTCACTGCAACAGATAATGAGTAGTTATTGTTAAAGTGTAAGGAGAGTGGCGGGGGGAGGAGATGAAAGACCTTGCTGCTGTTTCATTTTATTAGTTATGAATCTCAATTAAACATGTTTTTTTTTTCTGATTCATTTCATGTCAAATATGTTTGTTTTTGAGCAAAGGGTATTGTATTGTTTTGTTTCTTTTTGTCCCCCTTCCTCCTACCCTCCCCCTTTTCTCTCTCTCTCTCTCTCTCTCTGTTAGTGAAAGCATATTTTCATCTCAGGCAGTTGTTCCATTGTCCCCATTAATGTATAACATAAAATGGAACATGAAAGATGAGTGTATACCTAATTATATTCAATTATGTTTATACACAGGCATTGCTATTTAAAAACATCTACAAATCTAGTTTCATTCAGTTAGGAATATTGGAATAGGAATAGGTTCCTGTTGTTTTCAGTAACATTTGACTTAGAATCAGTCCCATGTTTTTATTATTATTATTATCATCATCATCATCATCATCATCATCATCATTATTATCATTATCATCATCATCATCATCATCATCATGAAAGTGCTTAGCTGCGTTTTGTCGGTCCTTATGTTCTGAGTTCAAATTCCTCCCAGGTTGACCTTTTATCTTCGATTAAACAAGTACCAGTTGAGCTACCGAGGTTGACTTTGCCTCTCGTCATTTCAGGATTGATAAAATAAGTACCAGTCAAGCACTGAGGTTGATGTAATTGACTAGCCTCCTAGGAAAAATTGCAGGCTCTGCACATCATCATCACCATCATTATGTATTGATTAATGTCTGGTCTCCATACTGGCACGGGTTGGATGGTTTGACATGGAGCTGGCTAGCAGGGAACTGTCTGAACTCCAACTGTCTGTCGCAGCATGGCTTCTACGGCTGGATACCCTTCCTAATGCCCACCACTTAACTGTGTGTGCTGGGTGCTTTTTACGGTGCATTTATGCATTTACGCAGTGTCACAGGGGCATTCACACATCACTGGTGCGTTAATGCAGCACTGGCACCTGAAAGGACAAGCTTCTATGTGTGGAAGACAACGATTTTACTTAGCTTGATATGTCTTATCAAGTACAGCAAATCATCACATCTTCTGGTTCCTTTCCATTACCTCAGTGAGGCCCAGTGTTCAAAGATCCTTTCTCACCACTTCATCCTATGTCTCCCTGGGTCTACTCCTTCCACAGGTATCCTCCACAACTAGAGCTTGGCACTTCTTTATGCAGCTGTCCTCATCCATGTGCATCACATGACAAAACCAGCACACAAAATCTGATGCCTCTTGTACCCAGTTTTCTTCTTAAATTATTTTACATTCTGTCGTGCTTGCACATTGACACTAGTCATCCAGCGGAGCATGCTAGCTTCATTTCTTTCAAGCCTTTGCAAGTCCTCTGTACTCAAAACCTATGCTTCACTGCCATGTAACATAGCTCTACGTACACAAGCATCATACAATCTGCCTTTTACTCTGAGGGAGAGGCCCTTAGTTACCAACAAAGATAGAAGCTCTCTGGACTTCGCCCAGCCTGTTCGTATCCTAGCAACTACACTTTCAGAACTCCTTCCCCCACTGCTAACTTGGTCCCCTAGGTAACAGAAGTTATCTACTACTTCTAATGATCCACCTGAGCAGTTGAGGGAGAATATAGTCTGCCTATTTTTAGTGCTGATTGTACCTGCACATTTGCCACACACAAAGACTATATTCTCCATTAATCTTCTTTTGATACCACTGCACCTCTTTTGTGTTCAGACATCATCCATCCAACTGAGTACACTAGCTTCTTTTCTTTCAAGCCTTTGCAAGTCCTCTGTGGTCAAAGCTCATATTTCACTGCCATGTAACATACCTGTATGTACACAGGAGCACCTATAGTAGAAAGGGTTATTATTAAGGTGGTGAGCTGGCAGAATCATTACCATATCAGTTCAAATGCTGCCAGGATCGACTTTTTCCTTTCATCCTTTTGGAGTCATCGAAGTGAGTACTGATGAGCACTGGGGAGGGAGGGTTGATGTAATCAATTTATCACCCCCACTCCAAATTGGTGGCCTTGAGCCCAAATTTAAAATTATTATTATTGTTATTTAAGGCAGTGAGCTGATAGAATTGTTACTGCGCCAAGCAAAATGCTTAGCGGCATTTCATCTGTCATCACGTTCAAATTCCTTATTTCTTTATTGCCTACAAGGGGCTAAACACAGAGGGGACAAACAAGAACAGACAAAGGTATTAAGTCGATTACATCGACTCCAGTGCGTAACTGGTACTTAATTTATCGACCCCAAAAGGATGAAAGGCAAAGTCGACCTCGGCGGAATTTGAACTCAGAACGTAACAACAGACAAAATGCTGATAAGCATTTCACCTGGCATGCTAACGTTTCTGCCAGCTCGCCGCCAAGGTCGACTTTACCTTTCAGGCCTTGTGCTGATAGTAGAAAGAATTATTATTATTATTATTAGCTTTGATGTAACTCCTCATGAAGGTATACAATAAGAAGATTGCAATAAAATACAGATTGACTTTGTTTACTGAGCTGAATAATCAGAATTTTAACTGGACTGTCCTGCATTCCCCCCTTGTTGAAAAAGATGTCAACTTACCCCTTCCTACTGAAATTGCTGATCTTGTGCCAAAATTTGAAACCATTACTATTATTGATAAGACTGCAAGCTGGTAGAATTGTTAGCATGCCAGGTGAAATGCTTATCAGCATTTTGTCTGTTGTTATATTTTGAATTCAAATTCTAGTGAGGTTGACTTTGCCTTTCATCCTTCGGGGTCGATAAAATAAGTACCAGTTGAGTAATTGACTAGCCCCCTCCCCCAAGTTCCAGGTCTTGTGCCTATAGTAGAAAGGATTATCATTATTATTTTTATTATCAAGGCGGTGAACTGGCAAAATCGTTAGCATGCTGGACGAAATGCTTAGTGGCATTTTGTCTGACTTTGCATTCTGAGTTGAAATTCTACCAAGGTTGACTTTGCCTTTCATCCTTTTGGGTTGATAAATTAAGTACCAGTTGAGTACTGGGGTCGATGTAATCGACTAGTCTCCTCCACCAAAATTTCAGGCATTGTGCCTATAATATTATTATAATAATTATCATTCAGTAGTCTTATTTTTATCACATACTTTCACTGCACTACCAAGCACAGCTCTGTGTGCCTTGGTTATATGCTGTGGTTTGTTGTGATGCTCTTATTGTTATTGTATTGAAAGTGTTTTACGTAGGATGTGTGTGGTGCCTAGTAGTGTTATTTTCTGTGTGTTATATATATTTGTTAGTCCTGGTCTTTTTGTTATGTATTTATCTGAATATCTTTTTTATTATATCTAATGCACCTATTATGATAAGAATTGTTTCAGTTTTAAACTCCACAGTCTAGTTACCTCTATTTCCAGGTAATTATTATTTTTATCATTGTCATCATCATTTCTGAGATATTTTGTGAGGAGCCTGTTCTTTTACTTTTTAAATTGCCATCAAACAAAATATAAAAAAAAATTACTTCAAAAATAGAAGTTATTTGTTCTTTTATCTTCAAAAAAAAAGTTGCCAAATCACTATACTATGTTTACTAGGTGCTTTACTTGTACATCAGCACTAGTGAGGTTGCCAGGTTACTTGTGAGACAGAAGAAGGAAAAAGAAAAAGCCTCTTTGGCTAACTAGTCATGGTGGTGGGTATTTGAGAGACGGGTGTGGTTTTATGCCAGGTGTTGAAAGGTTAAGATATAATAAAGAGACAAATAAAGGTGCCATGCTACAACGAAGATATGCAGCTACCTCGCATTTTATATGGTTGAGTAGGGGTAGCTGTGAAGATAAGATGGTAGTGATGGGGTGCCAGAGCAAACTGTCAAGGTACAAGAAGGTGAGTATAAAAGCGGATACAGACAGTGGATTGGTGGTGGTGGTGGTGGTGGTGGTGGTGGTGGTGATGGTGGTGGGGTTTCATAAGATTATGAGAGGAGAGAGATAGATAGTTGGAGATAGGGGCTGGGGGTGGTGGCAAGTGATGAACAAAAGTGGAACTGCAGTTGATGGGAAATAGCAGAATGAGGTGGGGATAAGGTGGGATAGATATAGACAAGGAAGTAGGGGAAGATGTGCAAGATATAGGAGTGGTGAGGTGTGAGATGTACAGGTACATAGAGGTGGGTGGAATATGTAGGAAGATAGTTAATCTTATATGTAATGGTTTGGATAGTATATTTGCAAACTCTAACCAAAATGTAGCTTTAAATTGGAGATTCACTATATAAATGTGAAAAAGATGATTTATTTAATTGCATATGCTTCTGTCTAAGCAAGCTATGGGGTTTGATTACTTCATAATAATTATCAAAGCAGCAGTGAAAGTCAATCATTATTTAATTCTCGGAAAGAAACAAGCTGTATCACATTTCCTCTGTTTCATGAATAATTTACATGCTGTCAGCCTACAATATTAGATCTAACTGTTCCAGATGACCTCTCCTTGAATGACAACAACCTTGTACATTGAGACGAGATGTACATGGAGGAGAGGCACAGAATCATTTAGTCTTGATCAGCTCTTGATTTAACGAATATACTAGCAAGTCTTTGGCATATTGCTCCTCAATATGGAATGATGTACTTACTTCAGTTGCTGAATTATTGATTCCCCCCCTCTTTCACTAGGCATAATGCCAATTGGCTATAAGCAAAGGGGGTTATACGTTGATTGAATTGATCCTAGAGTTATTTTGGTGTTCATTTTATTGTTCTCAGGTATAAAAGACTAAGTTAACTCAGGTGAGGTTTGAATTGTAAATGTAGTATGATGAAATGAAGTATGGTGTCTGACAGACATTGAATGAATTTTTTTTCTCACTTCCAAACATGTTCAATCATACTCGAGATAAAACTGACTGACAAAATTCTTCATCATAATTAATTAGAAGTGCACTAAGCAATGCTGAATAAAATATAATTATGTATAATCATTATTGTATATGTTCACCTGAATTCAGATATGGAAAGACAATATGTTGTACAAGTTGTCTCAAGAGAAGTTCTCCTTAGAGACAATAGTCATCCATGGCCTAATGGTATGTTTGCACTCATATTGTCTGTAAGGAGAATTTCTTCTCTTGAGACAACTTGTGCAGTGTACAAACATGTTAAATGTGACTGTACATTACTATATTCATCATCATAGTATTTAACTAGCCGTCGTTTTGTGTTTTCTTTCTTTTTTTGGTTTTTCCTTTCTTGGTTGCATTTACACGCCGGGCGAAATGCTTAGCGGTATTTCGTCTGTCTTTATGTTTTGCGATAAAATTCCGCCGAGGTCGACTTTGCCTTTCATACTTTCGGGGTTGATAAATTAAGTACCAGTCGCGTACTGGGGTCAATCTAATCGACTGGCCCCCTCTCCAAAAATTTCAGGCCTTGTGCCTAGAGTAGAAAAAAATTAGTAGACTTTGTTCTTATGAACAACATATTTTTACAGGAAGAAAAAAAAAACATTAAAAATATAAAAGATCAAATTATTGAGAACCCCTACCCTTTAACTATCTCACCAAGGGAGCAAAGAAAATAAATGGAGGTAGATTAACTAGCAGAAGGTGGGGGGATCAAAACAACAAACATCATGCTGTAGTTCCCTTTCTGTGTAGTCAACTATTTCTTCAGTAGTTCTTGTTCTTATGAACACCTCGTACTTGTCTTTTTTCCCCCCGATAGTCAGCAAACTGTATCTTGCTTCCCAGATCTGAGAATGGAATACTTTTCTCTGTCATCTGTCTGTAGAAAATTACATTTTTTTAAACTACCTTGGCCCCACATCCTTTGCAACATTTTTTTGGCAATCATCCAGAAAATAAGTATTTTATTTCACAGAACCACCCAACTCTTATTCATGAGAATTGTTCTTTGTTCATCATCTTCATTATCATTTAATGTCCACTTTTCCATACTTGCATGAGGCAGGATTTCTATGACCAGATGATATATACGTGTGTGTGTTGAGGATGCAGTGAGACTGAATCCTCAACCACATGGTTGGGAAGCCAGCTGAACCACATAGCCATGCCTATGCCTCTTTATGCCTTGTTACATAAATTATTGAAAGAAGTATTCTTAATATTGCATTTTAAATTGATATCTGTAATGTTTCCCACTGCTAAAATTTTAAACAAATCAGAATATTATTTGAGAATTACCGCATTTCAAGGCATTGATGCACTTCTTTTTTTTTCCTAAAAAATGTCCAAAAATCACCCCAGGTCCTATATATATGAAGTTGGGTCTCTTCCAAGCTAATATTGTCCTGACACTCACTACAGTAGGCTAATTTTAGTCCAGACAGTCTCTTCTATCTAGTTTGATTCCATAATAACAATATTTACTTAAAATCTTATTAATGTTTAAGTAATGTTTTGTAATATTCTGCTTGATTGCTTTAAATATTACATGCTTTAATGTACTAAAAACTATTTTTCCTCAATGTGTGCTGTTGAAAATGAGATGTGTCTAATCTACTTGTGCCTTACTTTTATGCCATCAAATATAGTAGGAACCAATAATGACCTAAATAATCTAAAATGTCAGTACATATATATTATTACTAACTTAATGCCAATATACTGGTAATTATTTTATCTTTTATCTTTTGCTTGTTTCAGTCATTAGACTATGGCCATTCTGGGGCACTGCCTTGAAGAAATTGGTTTTAAATCGAACGAATTGACCCCAGTACTCATTTTTGTAAGCCTGGTGCTTATTCTGTTGGTCGAACTGCTAAGTTACAGGGATGTAAACATGCCAACACTGGTTGTCAAGCAGTGGTGGTGGTGGTGGTGGTGGGGGACAAACACACACAAACAATGGCTTCTTTCAGTTTCTGTTTACTGAATACACTCACAAGGCTTTGGTCAGCATGAGGCTATAGTTGAAAAGACTTGCCCAAGGTGCCATGTGGTTGGGAAGCAAATGTCTTAACACACAGCCGCACTTGTGCCTATTTGGGTAATTATTTTCTGAAAGTATTCTGAAAATCAAAATATTTTCTATTGTTTATTGCAGGTAAACACTGAGTCTGCTATATAAACCACCATAGATTTATTGGCCATCTGCTTAAAGGACCTTTCTACAAAATAAGGAACCATGGCAAGTCAGGTAATGTTAATCCTTTTGTAACCATATTTCTATTGACAAAACACTGCCATTATTTCAATAATTTTGAAAATAATGAAAAATTTAGTCAAGTAACATTGTCAGTACTAAGCTAATGTTTGGAACATAAATTAAGCTGAAATTTTGAGCAAAGGTTTTACTTCAAATCACTTTAAATCATGAAATTCATACAATAGAACCAAGGATGGTCTTGAATAGGTTGGTATGAAAAGGAGTTAAACATAACAAGATTTTCAAACTGGAGATCATTAGGAGAATAAAAAAAAATTTCGTTTTTTAATGTCTTTTTATTTCTGATTTAGTGGTTAGAATATCAGGTCATCCCATAAGATCTGTCCGAATTTTGAATAATGAAAGCAAGTGATCAAATGTTATATTTAATAGAAATTTAATCATCAATGTACTTTCCCTGATTATCTATGACTTGCTTCCATCTATATACAAGCTTTTTAATCCCATCAATGTAAAACTCTTTTGGTTTCACAAAGTGAAGAACTCTGAAATGTCAGTTTCAACCTCCTCTTGGCTTGCGAAAGTTATGTGCCCCAAATGATTCTGTAAACTACGAAGCAAATGGTAGTCTGAAGGAACAAGGTCGGGAGAATAAGGTGGATGAGGAATTTTTTCCCAACCAAGCTCTTCGATCTTCTGTGATGTGATCTTTGCAGTGTGGGGTCATGCATTGTCCTGATGAAACATCAGCCCTTTTCGAGTCACTAAAGCGGGTCTTTTTTTCTTCAAAGCTTGGTTCAAACGCTTTAATTGCTGACAGTAGACTTGAGCAGTGATTGTTGCATTAGGTGGTAACAATTCAAAGTAAATTACTCCTTTGCAATCCCACCAGATAGAGAGAAGAACTTT
>NC_068991.1:54104927-54114592 GCF_001194135.2 Octopus bimaculoides
CAAGCATTCTTTCCCTGTGTGTATGTTTCGAGTCACTTCGGCTGCAGAGTTTCCTTTTTTGTACTTATAAAGCATTATGTGCCTCAAATCCTTTTTGGATACTTCCATGTCAGAAATGGTTTTAATCAAAGAAATTTTAATTCTATTATTCTGTAAAATAATATTTGATTAGTTTAAATGTATACAAATGCATAAAAATAATTTTTAATTCCATTAGACATTCTAAAATACTATTAAATTTCATTCAATTTTAAAAAAGGTAAAATCGGACAGAACTTATGAGATGACCTGATCTTTTGGTTCACGATCCTGAGTTTGACTCCCAGCAGCATGTTCTGTCCTTAAGCAAGTCCACTCAGCTGGCAAAAATTAGTTGCACCTGTATTTCAAAGGGCCAACCTTGTCACATTCTGTGTCTGTGGAGTGCTCAGCCATTTGCACATTAATTTCATGAGCAGGCTGTTCTGTTGATTGGATCATCTGGAGCCCTTGTCTTAACCAACGGAGTGCCAGTTTAAACAGTAAATTATTTTGTTTAGTGTTGGGAGGATAAACAGGGTTCAGTTTTAGTTTTCTTGCTCCTTTTGACACCATGTTTATATTGAAATATACTGTTTGTGTTTGAATTAATTTTGAAACTAATCATCATCATCATCATTATCATCATTTAATGTCTGCTTTCCATGCTGGCATGGGTTGGACAATTTGACATGGAGCTGGCTAGCAAATCTGTCCAGACTCCAATTGTCTGTTGTGGCATGGTTTCTATGGCTGGATGCCCTTCCTAATGCCATCCACTTAACAGAGTGCACTGGGTGCTTTTCATGTGCCACCTGCACAGGTGTGTTTATGTAGCACCAGTATAGATGCGTTAATGCAGCACCAGCATAGGTGCTTTTTAAGTGACACTGGCACCTGAAAGGACAAATCTCTATGTGTGGAAGACAGCAATTTTATTTAGTTTGGCACAACTTATCAAGTACAGAAAATTGCCACATCTACTGGTCCCTTGTCATTTTTTCAGTGAGGTCCAGTGTCTGAAGATCCTTTCTCACTACTTCGTCCCATATCTTCTTGGGTCTACCTCTTCCATAGGTACCTTCTATAGTTAGAGCTTGGCACTTCTTTGTGCAGCTTCCCTCATCCACACGCATCACATGACCAAACCAGCATGGTCTTCCCTCTTGCACATAACAATTGATGTCTCTTATACCTCTTAAATCATTTAAAAACTGGGTATAAGAGGCACCTGTAGATTATTTCTCGTTAATTAATCTGGAGTTTGGAACATAAATTAACCTGTCTGTTACCATATTTCTGTTGAGATATTCTGTGTTTACTTCAATTAATTTTAAATATAATGAAGAATTTAGTAAAATAACTCTGTTATTGTTAAGCTAGTCTTAGGAACATAAAATATGGACTAAATTTTGGTGGAAGATTTTAATTATGAACTTCTAAAAGCAAAACATTTGTTGCGGGCAGTCTCAGGATGGTTGATATAAAAAGGGTTAACATGGAATTTTGATGGAAGGTTTTAATTTAAATCACTTTAAAAGAAGAAGTTTGTACCATAGAACTATAAGCTTGGCTTTTGGTGAATTGGTATCAAAAGCGTTAAACCCCTTAATAGCTGTGTGAGGCTGATATGATTCTGCTTTGTGTAATTTGATGACTGGAAGAAAGATGTGGCCACTGGGTGAATCAAGCAGGGTGACCAGAATAAAATCAAGTATATCATGTAGGTCTAAGTAGATCTGGTCCAGAATTAGAAAGTCCAAAAGAGCATCAAGTTTTGTTGTAATTTACTTATATTTTAAAAGATTATTTTATTTAATCAGAGGAAGGAAGGACAGGCTCCATGTCCATTCTACAGAGATCCGTAGACTGGAGGAATAAAAATGACTCCTAAGCTTCTCTTGTAGAAAACAGTGTATCAATATATTAAGTTATCTTTAGACCAGTGACCTACACAGAATGCTTGCAACTGAGCAAAGTCCAGTAAAGACACCACAGGTCGAGTGGTGGTAATGGACAGTGGATTGTGTCTGGTTATTTGACCACCCCGACCCACTCCAGCATGCCAGTTTTGCTATAAGTAGCACTGAGTGGCTGCTTTAACTCACGTTAGCTGTGTTGTATTCTAGTTGTCTGACTCTTTACTAACAAATGAGCAGTTGAAATAGCTGTAGCCCACAGTGGCTTATATAAATTTAACTGGAAGTTTATATGTGTGTGTGTTTCACATACACGCGCACATATATATATGTACACACTCAGACATTTATACATTAACACGTTCTCACTATATATTTGTCTCTCAAAGAATGTTATCACCCCTGCTATACTGTCTGACAATAAACCACGTGTATGCACTTCAAGAATCAATCTATTTTCCCATCAAATAACTATGATAGTGACTGTTGAAACGACAGGGCTGGGTGAATCATGCTGCTAAGCCCTGATGTTGAGATCACTCCCTTTTTTTAAAATTTGAAATAAACATTGTCTGTCTATCGGATATTCATCATCATTATCATCATCAACCCCTGGACATTAGGATATGTAGGGCAGATTACCTGGTTTCCTTGGTATGTAAGTGACTGAGATCACGACATTCCCCTAAACAGGAAGCCATTTCATTGCAGAGTTATTCATTTACAGTTGAGTGAACTGAAGCAATGTGATATGAAGTGTTTTTGCTCAAGAACACAACTCATCACCCTGTCTGAGAATTGAAATTACAATCTTGCAATTGTGAGTGTAACAACTGAACCACTAGGCCATGCGCTTCCACCTATTCTATCTTATACTCAGTTACTGGAAAATGATATTAGAAATCTTTTATTAAGGACAATGTTTTATGGACTCTATTAGTGTGTTACAGACAATTCTGTCCTATATTTTGTGCCACTTTTTCCAGCCTGTGTCTCACTACTTCAATGAAGACCAGTTTCATGTTAAGAGAGGAAAGTTATTAGTCCCACAATAATTGGATTTTTTGTTGCACCCCTCAGTTGAGGCCTTCTTCATTGCTATCTTGAGCATCTCCTCTGTTGTTCTTCACATCATTCTGAGTGAGCTTGCAAACATTTTAAGGCAAAGTAGGCACAAATGTGGCTGTGTGGTAAAGAAGCTAGCTTCCTAACTATGTAGTCTTGGGTTCAGTTACACAATTCAGCCCTTGGACAAGTGTCTTCTCTTTAGTCCCAGGCTGACCAAAACATTGTGAGTGAATTTGGTATGGGGGAAACCGAAAGAGGCCCGCTGTGATGTGTGTATGACTTTTCCATGCTTGCATGGATAAGTAGATATTAAATGATGATGATGATGATGATGATGATGTTAATAATTAACTTGAAAATCAGTACAGACAAAACTAAAATTCTTTCAACTGGTTTCACAAACAAATATAAGTGTGATATCACAGTTGGTGATGTTGTTACAAACGTGTGAATGTGTCAATCTGGATTCATCCTTTTCTGTCAACCAGTCAACCCAAAATGGAAAATAAAAACCTTGTTTATGCTGCCAAGAACAGAGAACAATCTCATCACAAAATTAGATTTTTCCAGGCACTTGTACAATGTTTTCTCCTACTGTTGTTAAATTTGTGCCCCTATGCAGTCAAGATCTCTGTTTCTTGGAGTTATTTTGACAGCTGATCCTTGCAAGAGTTACCATCTGTTTGACAAGCCAGTGAAAGAGCTTCTGTGTGATCACACAACCTTTTAGAAATAGCAAACAGTTTTCTCAGATCACAACTTGTATATTAGAAAAAAAGGGAAGTCACATTGAATAATGTATTTCTGAAGACTTTATAGTGCTCTTCCTAGTGAATGCATATGGCTTAGTGGTTAGAGTATTCTACTCATGATCATAAGGCCATGAGTTTCTTTCTGGTAGTACATTGTATCCTCTAGCAAGATACTTTATTAGCTCCACCTTAGTGAAGGCAGAGGTATTGTTTTTGGTCATATTTGTTTGTTTGTCCGTGGACAAGATATCTCAAGAACTGCTTGATGGATTGGGACGAAACTTTCAAGGATGTTTGGCCTTGTGACTGGTGCAAACTGATTAGATTTTGGGATTTATCCGTTACCGGACAAGGATTCTGGATTATTTTACCTGTTTTTTTTTTTAGTTAATTTTTGAGAGCGGTTGGGTTCATTTTTAGTATTCTCGTTTGTGAGAGCAGTTGAGTTTATTCCAGATATTCTCATTTTAAAGATCATCTCCAGCTAATCAGTGAGAGAAGACATGTCTAGTTAAGTAAAAGCATGGTCGTCTGCATCCTTTTCCATCTGTGCATTCCTAATTTTGTGGGCTTGTGGGTGCTGGTGCCATGAAAAAAGCACTTGAACCGGTATTACGTAAATGCATCTGTGCCAGTGCTGTGTAAAAGTAGCCACTGCACTCTGTAAAATGGTTGGCATTAGGAAGGGCATCCAGCCGTAGAGACCATGCCAAAACAGGCATGGAGCCTGAGCAGTGCTTCAGCTGGCCAGCTCCTGTCAAACCATCCAACCCATGCGAGCATAGAAAACAGATCTTAAATGATGATGCTTTAACCCTTTTGTATTTAGATTACTTTATCCAATGAAATGCTTTTTTATTCAGATTTTTTCAATTAATCATTCATTATCTTGTAACTTGTAGATTTCGATAGCATGATTGTATGGTTTTGGAATGACATTGTAGAGTGGGTGTGAGAGGCCAGATCTGGCTTGTTTCACCATAAAATGAGTAGAATATTTGAACCAGACATGGCCAGTTTCAATGTTAAAGGGTTAATTTTGCCTAAAAGCTATTTTGCCTGTGTGTCTTTTATGCCCTCAAATACGGTAATTTTATAAAAATAAGGAGAAGTAATCTAAGCAAAGGATCTAAATTGATGAGGAAAATGCAAGTTTCAAATATTATTTATTGGACTCATTAATTCAAATATAGTAGGGTCTCACACATATTGAATTGAGATTATTCAACCATTTAGTATATAAAAACTCCCTTAGAAGTCTTTAGCCCTTCAGCATTTAAACCAGCCATATCCGATCCAAATATTCTATTTGTTTTCAAACTGGCCAGATTTGGTTTCTCAAACCTACCCTAAAATGTCATTCTAAACATATATAATCACATCATTGAAATTTTAAAACTGCAAGATAATACAGGATTAATTCAAAACTGAATAAATAATCATTACGTTTGATAGAGTAATCTGAATGCCAAAGGGTTAAAACCTGGGAAGGGCTAAGATGGGAGATAACTCCACTATTATTAAAACATTTTGGACGTAGTTTATGATTTATTGTACTGCATAATGTAAGATGAATTTGCATTTAAATTTAAATATATTTATAGCTAACTTAATATTCTAATTTGGAAAGTATTAATAAAGTAGTTAATTTAGTCTTCTGAAATGAATTAATCCTCTCATATAAATCAATTAAAAATTGAAGTTTACTCAATTATTTGCCATTAAATTATTTACAACTATCCACTTTTTTTAAAAAAAAGCAATTTAATCTTTTAATATCATTGGCAAATCTTTCAGTGTTGAAGGGAGATAACTTGTGTTTATCATTAAATTTCATGCTAAAGTATTTTCTTCAGTAAAATAAGAAGTGTTGGACGGTTATTGATTGAGCCAACCATTCAACTAACAGTATATTATTGATGCTTTAGTTCTAGTATGAAGAGAAATATTTCAAGTTTATTCTGGATTTTGAGCTTAGAAGCACAAAACAAAAACAAAAAAAAAAATAAATAATATCAACTTTGAACCTCTACACTGTGTACCAACCCCTAACACCTCACTTAGTACTAATTGAAAGACTAAAGCTGTTCCATCTTTTGCACCTTTCCCCTGTGACAATGTAAAGAAACTTGTGACTTAACTTTTCCTTGATTTCAGTTCACTCTTCCTTCTTTTGTACTTCCTCCCTTCATGTTCTTTAATCTTTTCATTGTCTTTCAAATACTTCTGGACCAACCAATCCCCTGGACATATCCTGATTTCTGTGTTATGTCTGATTGAATTTACGGAGTATTATTTCTTGACAGTACATTTATTCCCATTTAATGAACTTAGTTTGAAAGTTTCTCAAATTTCACTGATATGAGAGACAAATATTTAAAAGACAACATAGATTTATGTATACTTTTAGGAAATCAGCTGAACGTGTTACGTTCTGGTCACCTTTCACCTGATGACATCAACATGCAGGTAGTTAATTACATCCAGTTAAAAATTGAAAATGTAAAGAAATTTTTTTAAACCTTCTTAAAAGTTGGCATTTTTAAAATATGAAATGTAATATTTGCTGTTAAGCTGTGCTCGTTAATTATGTAATTATTTGAATTAAGTTATTGTTTAGACAATTAAGTGAATATTTAAACTTTAAAGACATTAATCCAAAAAGATGTTTTTTTTAAAGAAAAATATCATTTTTGATATGCAACCCATTCAATTTATTTATATATATTTTTTTCCTTTTGAATTATCATATCATAAGTGTCTTCTTATCAATATTCAAAGTAATTTTCTTTGTTTTATAATGTCTTGGCAATCATAATTTCCACTTGTGTGCAAAGACATGTATTCGCATTCTTTTCATTAATTACTGTGAGCATCGTGTTCACCTACATGCCAACTCTTAGACAGACATGCATGCAGATACTTTAAATAGAGAAAAGGTATAGTTGATTGAATGATTACAAAGGTGAGTTTATTATTTCACCTGTCCATTGACTAGTTTCTTTTTTTTCCCCTCATTCTTTTTACAATATAGCACATGAATGCCGACAAAGAACTTTTTCTGGACATACTCACCAAAGAGGAACGAGAAGCTTTATTGACTAAAAAAATGGAGGAAATTCGAAAAAAGAATGAAGCTCTTCGGAAAAGGCATGAAGTATGTCTTTCTAGAATTTTTCTTAATTCTTAAACTTTTCATTTTCCTTTCCATTTGTTTTTCAATTTGTTAGCATATTATCCTTTGTGCAGATATTTAATCATTTTTGTTTGTATCAAACTTTTTATTCATATTTTTAATAGATTAACTTTTAATTTCTTCATTTGGAAAAAAAAAAAAGAAATATTTAATCAATGTTACATAATTTTAGTTATAACCATGGATATTGAAAAAAAAAAAACAATTCTTATTTTAGCTGGTTTCATTTATTCATTTTCAAAAATTTTTTTTCCCACATTTTCTACTTTATTTTTGGGAATATTAGTTCTTGAAAACTTTGCTGTTAAAAAAATGAAGGCAAGATTTGTCAAAAAGGAGAGAATTTTGTAAACAACTGTAACAAATAATCACTTCACTTGTCTACAAATGGTTATATGGCATGCTGATGGGTATATAAAGTGATTTATATACAAGCACACCACCATAAAATCAAATGGGTTGGCATATTTATTACTATTGCTATTATTATTATTATAATTATTATTATTATTAAGGCAGTGCACTGGCAGAATCCTTAGCACTCTGGGTAAAATGCTTAGTGGCATTTTTTCCATCTTTATGTTTTGTGTTCAAATTCTGCCAAGGTCAACTTTGCCTTTCATCCTTTTTGGGAGTCAATAAATTAAGTACCAGTGAAACACTGGAATCAATGTAATCAACTAGTCCCCTCCCACAAAATTGCAGGTCTTGTGCCTTTAGTAGAAAGCATTATTACTATTATTATTATTATTATTATTATTATTATTATTATTATTAGTAGTAATAAAGGTGGCGAGCTAGCAGAATTGTTAACATGCCAGGCAAAATGCCTGCTATACCATCCGTCATTACATTCTGAATTCGAATTCCACCAAGGTCTACTTTGTTTTTCATCCCCTTCAGGGTCAATCAAATAAGTACCAGTTGAACACAGGGGTTGATGTAATTGACTTACTCCAACCCACAAACTTGCTGGCCTTGTGCCAAAATTTGAAACCATTATTATTATTATTATTATTTATTATTACTACTACTACTACTACTACTACTACTACTACTACTACTACAGCAAGCTGGCAGAATTGTTAGTGATTTGAACAATGTACTTAGCGGCATTTCTCCTGGCTTTACATTCTGAGTTCAGATTCCACCATGATCAACTCTGTCTTTCATCTTTTTGGGGTCAATAAAATAAGTATCAATTGATTTTCTGGGGTTGATGTAATTGGCAAGCATTGTCCCATCAAATTTCAGGCCTTGTGCCTAAAGTAAAGATTATTATTATTATTAAAAGGCAGACTATATGTGTGTTCTAGCATGTAGTTTGTGTTAGGTTCAAGTTGTATTGCAATCAACTTTACATTTTTATTTCTACAAAACAAGAGGGGCTGGAAGAGCATTACATTATAGTTATTAGTGGAAGGGAAAAACAAAACATGCTGCTATTATAAATATTCCCATATTTGAATATTTCACTTGATAAGGAAATTGGAATGACTAATTTAGAGAAAATTCCCTGCATGTTCTTGTATTCTTCAAGTGGAGAAAAAATAGTTTTACATACAAAATGATACTGCTATGTTGTTTCACAAAATATTTCAGGCACATTTGAGAGAGAGAGAGAGAGAGAGACACGCACACGCACACACACGCACACACACACACACACACACACACACACACACACACAGTTACATACGGCTGTCAGATATGTAATTAGTATTTGTTGCCTACTTTATTTGCCCTGTCTTATGCACTGAAATACCACTTAGGTCTGTTTAACTCTTTAAGCTGCATATTTTCTCTCTACTTTTTCCAGCCTTTTGCTTCTACCTTATAGCTTTTCATTTGTGACTTGTGGAAAATAGCTTTAATTGTTCCAGGCAGTCTATGTTGCTGTTGTTATTTCATGCCGTATATCTTCTTAGTTTCCATTTTTAGCTTACTTTTATTTCACTCCCCACAACTCACTTTCCTTCTAGAGAACGAGACTTGGAAGTTGCTGATGAAAAATATATAAATAAATGAAATAAAAGAAAGAAAGAAACAATCTAGCTGCTGCTGCTGCTGGTCACATTCTTGTACAGTTGTTGAAAGTGACTTTCCTACTAAGTTTTAATTAGTACTCTGTTAAGAAACCTAGTAGTTTACAATGAATTACTCATCTTGACAAAGCTACTTTAACGAAGCTAGAAGGCATAAATTAAATTTGATTTGTTTATTTATTTTTTGGTTTTTATCTTTGTTTCATGTAGAAGACTACTGTTTTATTTTGCTGCATATTATTATTATTATTATTATTAATTGTTTAGGGTTTGTTAAATTTGAATTCTTTATATTGCATTAATTCATTCATAACTGTTTTTAACAGGTATTCATGACCTGTATTTGTATATTTTTATCAGAAACCTGCAGTCTTGTTTCAATATACTTTCGTTAGTAAGATAGAATTTGATATTTTGAATTCCAGCAAAAACTGTTGTGTAATATACTTAGTCTTTTAACTTAGTAACAGGAGCAGTTTCTCAGCATTTCAGTTTTGTATTTGGTCTGCAAGTTTCTTGATGTGAACACATGTCTTGAAACATATTCTGTTATATCTGAGGAAGTTCATTACACCTGTGCACAGAATTCACTGTGCCACACCAGTGTACATCTGCACACACACACACACACACACACACACACACACACACACACACACACACACAC
>NC_068991.1:54114772-54117268 GCF_001194135.2 Octopus bimaculoides
TCTCTCTCTCTCTTCCTCTCTCTCTCTCTCTTCCTCTCTCTCTCTCTCTTCCTCTCTCTCTCTCTTCCTCTCTCTCTCTCTCCCTTTTGCACATACATTCTCACTCATATCCATATATAAATATAGAAGCCATAAACTAGGAGACAGTCAGCAGACAGACCTGAAGCAGACTTGGAGTAGAGAGTGCATGTCATTGATGAGGTCATGAAAGGCAAAAAGGACTTCAACAACCCTAGCAGGTTGAATGATTGATTGACTAACAGAACAATTAGTCATACGATTGATTAGTTTATTGGTTTGATGTTTAACCAACTGACTAATAATAATAAAATAATAAAAAGAAGTGAAATAGAACCAGGGTGTCTGTATATTGGCATAATGACCCTTCCAAATAAACAGATTTTCCCAGTATTTCATATGCTTCTGTCGCTTTTTTTATTCTTCAATAGTCTGTCCAATACAAAGGAAAGTTAGCTACAACTGGAGGCTAAGAACATTGACTTTTGCCAATGTGCTTAATAAACTCATTTAAGCATTTCATTATATTGTGTGATTTAATAAGTACTTCACCAATTCCATTGTTTCTATATTTCAAACTTACAGGCATAAAAATATCTTGGATATTATAGCAAAGTGGATCTTAAAGAACAACATATTCTTGCAACATAATTTCAATAATCACTTCAAATTGGTTGCTTAAATTAATTATGATGTATGAATTATAACAGTAACATAATCCTACCTTCCAGCTTTAGCTGAATATTGAAGAATTTATGTTAGAATTTATATTACTAGTTTTGTCAGACATTCAAGTATGTTACCAAGTTGACTTGATACTAGAATGTTTTCCTCACAGAGATTTACCAAATATTTCTCTAATTGACTGCCATACCTCAGTTCAGTTTACACTAATTTGATTAAAATTGTTTTAATTTTGTATTCCTGGAAGTGGAAATTAGAGAAATACATGTATTTGTTTGGTCAGGAAGAAAGGATGGTACCAATTGTCTTTAAAACTGTTGAGGCTGGTGAGGGTGGCATTCTTCTTCAACATTTGTAAGCCGAAAGACTGGACACTGTGGATAATGCAAAATCTTGGGTGGAGAGAAGTGGAGTGGGGTGAGGTAGGGTTAGACATAATATGGATGACTGGAAGAAGAGAGATTGGGAAGTCAGGAATATTCGATATGCAGAAGAGAAATAGAATTCCCTGTACTATAAACAGTACGAACAATACATGCATAGGAAATGCATCAGAATCACAGACTAACCAATGTAGAAGTCTATGTCTGTCTGACTATATATATAGCTCGAAACGTCAAAGACTTTCCGTATTCCCGAGCGTCATACTAATATATACTTTTGTTATTTACACCACCTGTCCTCGTCTGTTGTTATTTTTTGTATATTCTCCCATATATATATATATATATATATATATATAGATTTGCATTCCAGTTTCCAAACTTCTTTTGCAATTCTCGTTATTTCTTTCTCTATTTATTTATCCTGTGATATTTCATTGTGGCTCCAAGACCAATGACAGTAGAAATGAAATAGAATAAAGTAGATAGAACAAGCAATTAAATCTTTGTTGCATATTAACACTTTTACTTGTTTTGGTCATTAGACTGCAACCATGCTGGGGTTGAACAATTTTCAGTTAACTGAATCAACCCTAGTTTTTTTTGTTGTTGTTGTTTTGTTTAAAACCCCGGTCTCTTATTCTGAACTGCTAAGTTACAGGGGCTGAAAACACTCCAACACTGTTTGTCATGCGATGGTGATACACACACACATACACAATAGGCTTCTTTCAGTTTCTGCCTACTGCATTAACTCACAGGGCTTTGGTCAGTCCGAGGCTGTAGTAGAAGACACTTGCCCAAGATGCCATACAGTGGAACTGAACCCTGAACCATGTGGTTGGGAAGCAAACTTCTTACCACACAGCCACGCCTGCACCTAGATCACAATTATATTTTAGTTTTGCTTTGATCGTTTCACTTGCTCTATTCATAGTTTGTGATGACATTTCAACCAACTTTTCAATGATTCTCTGTGACATTTCCCCCAATTCTTGGCTAAATAATTCAACATACATGAAACAAGGGAATTATTTTACTCTTTAGTGAACATGAGGCGGTGCTCCAGCATGGCTGGAGTCAAATGACTGAAACAAGTGAAAGAATGAGTTGTTGTTTTACTATGGTCAACATCTGGAACTTTGTGTGATTGTGAATCAGTTAAATACTTCATATTTAATGCTCTTTTATTTTTACTTGTTTCAGTCGCTAGACTGTGGCCATGCTGGGGTACTGCCTTGAAGACTTTTTAGTCAAATGAATCACCACTAATACTATTTTTTTTTAAGCCTGGTACTTATTCTATTGGTCTCTTTTGCCAAATTGCTAAGTTACAGGAATGTAAACACTCCAACACTTGCTGTTAAGCAGTAGTGAACGTGCGCACACACACACACACACACACACACAC
>NC_068991.1:54117450-54122191 GCF_001194135.2 Octopus bimaculoides
CCTCTCACAAAGCTTTGGTTGGCTTTAGGCTATGGTAGAAGACACTCGCCCAAAATGTCAGGGGATGGCAGGGGATGGTGGCGAACCCTGCTGTACTCTTTCACCACAACTTTCTCTCACTCTTCCTTCCTGTTTCTGTTGTGCCTGTAATTCAAAGGGTCAGCCTTGTCACACTCTGTGTCACGCTGAATATCCCCGAGAACTACATTAAGGGTACACGTGTCTGTGGAGTGCTCAGCCACTTGCACGTTAATTTCACGAGCAGGCTGTTCCGTTGATCGGATCAACTGGAACCCTCGACGTCGTAAACGACGGAGTGTCAACAACAACAAGTCATTCCTAATATGGGAATAGAAATTACTCTCTCAATATCTAGTGTTATTGCCTTCACTGTTTAATCCTTTATCTTTTATCAGTCTTGAAGTATTTCGTTGAACAAATCAACCGAGTACTTTTTAAAAATTCTGGTACTCATTCTATCAGTCGCTTTTGCTGATCTATTAAGTTCTGAAGACACAAACAAACTAACACCAGTTGTCAAGCGGTGGGGGACAAACACACATGCTCCAGGCTTCAGGCTTCCATACTGTTTCCATCTACTAAATTTTACTCACAAGGCAAAAGACACACTAGATGCAACAACTGTAGGATCAAGCCATATGGCTGTGAAGTGAACTTCTAGATGCTCGGAACTTCCTCAGTATTACTAGACAAAATATCTGCAACTTTTGATCATATATTTTTTTTTAACTATGTATGAGATGGCATTCAAGAATATTTATTTCAATTTAGCTCTACGTATTTCTTGTTTCTTTAGTCTGTTACATCCATTATAGCCACTCCCACACTTTAGTCATGGTTGTGACATGTAGCAGTCAAATATTCAGTTAATTGGCATTTCTTGATGTATTTACATTGAGTATAATCTATGCTTCTTGCTTCAGATGCACATAATAAATTTTTATTCAGCCTACATAGCTAATTGCAACATCAGTGATTTTTTTTTTTTTTTTTTTTTTTTTTTTTTTTTTTTTTTCGCTGTCATGTTCTTATCAACTCAATTTTTATCAGCATTAAAGAAATACAGCCTCTCTTTTTATGTGTGTATGTATCACTGTATTTGATTATTTTCTTCTCAGTCTGTTGTTGGCACTCCGTCGCTTACAACATCAAGGGTTCCAATTGATCCGATCAATGGAACAGCCTGCTCGTGAAATTAACATGCAAGTGGCTGAGCACTCCACAGACATGTGTACCCTTAACGTAGTTCTCGGGGATATTCAGCGTGACACAGAGTGTGACAAAGCTGACCCTTTGAATTACAGGCACAACAGAAACAGGAAGTAAGAGTGAGAGAAAGTTGTGGTGAAAGAGTACAGCAGGATTCGCCACAATCCCCTGCCGGAGTCTCGTGGAGCTTTTAGGTGTTTTCGCTCAATAAACACAACGCCTGGTCTGGGAATCGAAACTGCGATCCTATGACCGCGAGTTCACTGCTCTAACCACTGGGCCATTGTGCCCCCACTCTCAGTCTGTACATTTCTTAAAAGCACAATATTTTGGTGCTTTGTGGGTCTTCTATAAAGATAGATTCACTTGTTAGCATGATTTCTGCTCCCACTTTTTATTGGGAATGTTTTTCAATTCCTTCCTTCCCCAACATTGCTGTTGATTAACCCCTGTTCAGGTTTGACAGAGTACACTTATGATCAAAGGCATTCTATCCATAGCCATACCATCTGTTAAGGTGTAAGTGTATTAAGGGCTATGTCATCTACTACCTAATGTGTTCTTTAAAGATTGGTAAAATGATACAAAAGTTGATTCAATTAAATAGATTCTCATCTTTCAAAGTTGGTTTCAGTCTAAGAAGTATAAGGAAGAAAGCTGTTTATATGTCCACAGTCTCAATGTTTATTACCTCAATTTTCTGAAAATGTACCATTATAATATTTAAGCTATTATTTTCTTTGTTTTGAAGCAATTATGAATTGGAACAAATTCTATTTCAGGAAATTGAAGCAGATAAAAGACAAGCAGAAAAGATGGTCAAACCAACATCCCCAAAGAAAGAAATCAAGGTCAGCTAGCATTTTCATTTTTTTAAAGGACTTTTAAAACCTAATTTATATAAAACTGACTTCTAAATCACATATTTAGTGTTAGGAATATGATTACTGTATTTAAGGTGGCATGCTGGCAGAATCATTAGCAGGCCAGGCAAAATACTTAGTGGCATTTTGTCTGTCTTTACATTCTGGGTTCAAATTCTGTCCAAGTCAACTTTGGCTTTCATCTTTTTGGGATTGGTAAAATAAGTATCTGTTATGCACTGGGGTCCATGTAATCAACTTACAGCCTCCCTCGAATTTGCTGGCCTTGTGCCAAAATTTGAAACTGATATTATCACTGTATTTGATGGCATATAAAACACACTTTTATTTTCAAAAGAATGTTTCAAAAAGAATCATCCTGGGTTCTCTATGCAAAATTGGACTTCCCATAAGCTAATTCTGTCCCTGGTTCTCACTGCTATTGGGTAATTTTAATCCAGATGGTTAAATCTGCATAGCCTAACTTAATAATACATTTAACTGTACTGTTTACTTTTTATAGCCAATAATCTTTTCTGCTATAGCTAAGGCTCCTTTGTAATATTTTGTAATGTACTGCTTGATTACCTTAAATATTACATGCTTTAATACACTAAAATCTTTTTCCCTGAATATGTGCTACTAAAATTGGAGTGCATCTAATATGCTCATGTGTCTTTTATGCCACCAAATACAGTAATTTTCTGTTAAACATATTTTGTTATCTGTCCAGTGTTGCTATTTTAAAAATGCTATGACTATCTTAACCATGAACTGTGTGAAGTTTTTGAGTTTATTGGTTTAATTCTGTCTCCATATAAATTCTTATACTAGAGAGAACAAAGAAATTACTCAAGGAAAAGTATATTGGTATTTTATAAAGGTATTGTTTTATATAATCATATGTAGTGTATATAAAATGTTAAATTTATTTTTATTTCAGAGTGTGGATTTCAAACCTGTGAAAAAGGAAGAATTTCATCGCCATTCTGGCTCTGACTTTGATTATCTAAAATTACGGACTGACATGGAGGTGAATATATTTTTGTTTGTTTTCATGACAAAAATATGCAATAGGAATATATTCTAGTCAATGACAGTTATTAAATACTGTTGTCATTGACAAAATTGCAGGCAAAACACAAATGAATATTTTTATTTCTTCTTTTATTCTGTCCTGCTCTTTAACTGTGAGACTGGGACACTGTCCAGGGCCTTCAGGAGCTGCCTGAACTTCTTTGGTACCAGGGTGCTACGCAGAATTATAGGTTACCTTTGGTCAGATTTCATATCCATCCAACAACTCTACTCGGAAACTTGGATGCGTCCTGTTACTTGTATGATGCTGGAGTGCCAGCTCAGGTTGTTTGGCCATGTTACTCTACTATCCGAATTAGACCTTGCTTACCATGTCCTCTTCACTGAGGATTTTGCTGGGTTGATATCTTATGTGGGTCAACCACATACCACATGGTCACAGTAGATGAAAAGGTATCTTGCGAAGATGGGGACTGACTGGGACTCTGCTTAATGGGTCACCTGGGAGAACCATTACAAGACATGAAAGAGACTTGGGAATATACCAACAAATGGTGAATGCAGCAACACGCTGTAATGGCACAAGCCCCCACCTCTGACCTGACCTGATCTTTTATTATGTAGAGGAAGTGAGGAAATGTTTCGATAATGCCATGCCTGAAGGTAAACATCTTTCTTCTATGATAAGAGGAATTTGGGAAGGGTAAGTTGAGGTATTAGGAACAACTGTGTAAATAAGAATGAGTCATCCCAATGAAAGCAAGTATAGAAATAGTGGACAACTTATTAACATCCATTTTCCATGCTGGCCTGGGTTGGACAGTTTGACAGGAGCTGGCAAGCCAAAGGACTGCACCAAACACCAGTGTCTGCACCAAGCACCAGTGTCTGCTTTTGGCATGGTTTCTATGGCTGTATGCCCTTCCTAATGCCAACTACTTTACAGAGTGTACAGGGTGCTTTTTATGTGGCATGACCTCTTAATTGAGGGGTTGTCATATAGAGGGAGTTGGCTTATGCCAGGTGACAAGGGGTTAAACTATGATAGAAAGAGAGAGAGAGATAAGTACAGGTGTCTTGTTGTAGGAGAGATACATGGTTTCTCCAGTTGGAAAAGAAAGAAAATGGAGGTGAAGATGTGTCAGGGCTTATACTTAAGTTACAGGAAGGTGAATGTAAGAAAAGTAGTGAAAGAGGATGGTGGTGAAGATGTCTCAGGGCATAATGAAAATAATTCATACTAAATGCAATGCTTTATACAGATGCAAAGTGCAATATTAAAATAGCAATTAATGCAAAGCATAACATCTCATCATCATTTTAACATCCATTTTTCCATACTCATTTGGCTCAAGACAAAATTGATTGAGGCAGATTTTCAAGGGCCAGATGCCCTTCTTGTCATCAATCCTCACTTGTTTGCAAAGAAGGTAGTATTTCACCACTGGCTGGACATCATCATCATTTAGTGCCTGCTTTCCCTGCTAGCATGGGTTAGATGGCTTGACTGAAACTGGTAAACTGGAGAGCTGCAGCAAGTTCCAGTCTGATTTGGCATGGTATCTATGGCTGGATGCCCTTCCTAATGCCAACCACTCCAAGAGTGTAAT
>NC_068991.1:54122291-54166139 GCF_001194135.2 Octopus bimaculoides
CTGCAGAAATTGACGAAATTCGCCTACCTACGTTGTTCCTTTGATTGAATTTACTAGAACCCTTGTCATTGTAACTGACAGAGTGTCAGCATTGAATAATATACATGTATTTGAGTTTAGTCCGGTGTTGGGCTGTTTCTAAAACTTGATTGTTTTTTTTTTTTAGTGATGATTTGTACCTTTTAAAAATTTATTTAATGGTTTGGTTTTCTTAAGAGATAGCTTCAGTTAACTCTGCTGGAGTAAAGCCTATTAATGGTAATAGTAATCAATTTTCGTGTAGACAATTAACCTGAGATCAAGAACACAAAGCAAGATATTAATTTTGTAATCTGCATAATGACAAATGTTAATCAATATGCTTCATTGTGTGAAGGAATAGAGCAATGAAAGCAGATTTCATACACTTTGGCCATGAGTCATGTTCCAGGAGATCTTAGTTGTGATTGCAGTAAAATTCATGGAGATTTTTATTGGTAATGTTTTGAAATAATATACTGAAGAAGTTGTGAATTTAGCCCAGAAACTAAACTAAGTTTTAAACAGTGGTTGATGTTTTGTATTTAATCTTGGTGAGCTGGCAGAATTGCGAGCATGATCTTGTATCTTTTACTTGTTTCAGTCCTGAGTCTGCAGCCATGCTGGGGCACTGCCTTGAAGAATTTTTAGTCAAATGGTTCAACGCCCCCAGTACTTTTTTTTTTTAAACCTGGTACTTATGCTGTCATTCTCTATTGCCAAACCACTAAGTTATGGGGACGAAAACACACCAACACCAGTTGTTACAGACACAAAGACACATATGTATGTATGTATGTGTATATATATATATATATATATATATATATATATATATATATATATATATATATATATATATATATATATATATATATATATGATGGGCTTCTATCAGTTTCTGTCTACCAAATCCACTCAGAAGGGCTTTGGTTGGCCCAAAGCTACAATAGAAGATATTTGGCCATGGTGCCACACATTGGAACTGAACCCAGAACATGTGGTTTGGAAGCAAGCTTCTTAGCACACCACCATGCCTGATGGCCAAAATACTTAGTGGCATTTCTTCCAGCTCTTAACATTCTGTGTTAAAAGCTTCCCTAGATCAGCTTTGCCATTCATTGTTTTGGGGTGGATAAAATAAAGTACCAGTCATGCACTGAGACTGATGTAATCAACAGAACCCTCTCTCACTAACATTGCTGGCTTTATGTCGAAATTTGAAAGAATGTTGGTTTTGTGAAAATGTTTTTTGCTTATTGAATCTAGGGTTGTATATACTCTTTGTTATATATGAAGGCTTGTGGCCTATTGGCTAGGGTGTTGCACTCATGAGTGTCAAATCATGGGCTTGATTTCTGGACTGGGCAGCATGTTGTGTTCTTGAGCAAAACACTTCATTTCACATTACTCTAGTGCTGTGTGGGGGACTGGCATGTCAAAGAATAGACCCCACATTTCCTCTGCATGTCGTAAACGGCAACTAAAAGAGGTTGAGCTAGGATTTGCACTCCGACCTCATAAAGCCCTCGCCAACAATGACTACCCAAAGAGACCCATGGGTTGGAGTGTAGTCACCTGAGTGGCAGAAAGGTGTCATCCATCAGGAGTAGTAGGGAATAACCAACAAATGGTGAGTGCAGCGACATATTGTTACAGTGTATACCTCCATACTACTACTACTACTACTACTACTACTACTACTATATGTAGGGTTTATCTACTCTTTATTGTTTTTTTTAAATTTTATAAAGGGGTTTCTCTAAGTATAAATAGTACTATTTATACTTATAAATAGTATTATTTCAGTTTAGTGTTATTATTTATTAATTTATTAATTTATTTTGTATTTTTTCCTTGTTATTTTCTTTTTCATTTTGTTTAGATGACCCCTACTGTTGACAGCTTGATATTACCAGATTTGAAGTTTTATTCCAAAGTATATATTTTTTTAATGGATTGAAGCATTCTTTTTTTTTTTTTTTCCTTTTAATCTTTTATCTTTATTTGAAACTTTAAACTGCTAACCTTCACAATTGCTATAGCTGCCCACTGTTTTGCTTTTTTTGATTCTCTAAAACTTCTTAAAAATACATTTTCATTTATATATCAGTAACCAAACACCGGGAGCAGGTGTTAGTTTTAAATCTCTGTTCCAGTTATTCCTCGTCTTTTATACAAAGTATCTCTTCATCCCTACATACTCAGTAAAGTGTTATGTTTTCTCAATACTGGTCATAAGCACTTTGTACTGATCTTAATGTATGCCACACAAATATAAGAGATGATGAAAAAGAAGGGCTCATACAAAAGGGATTAGATTATATTGGAATTTTAACTCCTTAACCATGACTTCAAACATTTCCCTTTCTGTCTTGGTATACCTAGACATTTATTTTAATATATGATGCTGTAGCCTCTGTACAAGTTTCATGCAGTGTTGTGCTTAGCTTCAGTTTTTGATTGCAAGAAAACTGTCCAACAAAATAATTTTTCATTTTTTTTTAAAGATTAGGATAATTAAAAGAATGTAGGAAGCAAGTTTCAGCTAACAGAAGTAAAATGACATGTTCCATGGAGCAGGGGTAGTTTATTGCATGAATGAATGGTTTACATTAGGGTTCCATACAAAGGGAGGATAGTATATTTTGAGAATGTGTGGTTTGAATTAAGGTTTCTTAAGGCTATATTTTTGTGGTTAAAAAACTTCATAGTGTGTTGAGTTTAGTGTTTATTGAGAAGAAACTGTATGAAACAAAAGGCTAAGTGTTATCAGTGTGTTTGATTGGAGGTGGAGTACATTTGTAAATTGTGTAAATCATCTTTGAGCAATCAAGGAGAGGCAAAGAAAAATGAAGAACACCAATGAACCAAAAGTTGAAAAAAATCCAGTAAAGCTTGAATAAGAAAAAAATCCAGTAAAGCTTGAATAAGATAAGATCCAGTAAAGCTTGAATAAAATGGCTCAAGTTGCAGCAAATGTGAGATAAATACTCCATTGTGAGTCCTATTAGAATGTTTTAGACTCTGAAATGCTGTTTCTGGCATAAGTAATCCTTAGTTATCAAAATATTTGATTTGTAGTGATGTGATTGAAAAAGATAAGTGATTTGAGTAGTTATGTTAGTTGTAGATAAACTTTATCCATCCTTCATTCTTAATACTGTCCCTCTCCACTCATATTTTACATTGACCACCTTTCTGTACCACCAAATTTTCTCTCTTTCTCTACCACCATACATCTTCCACTCTCTCCATGTACTACACCTTCCTTTCCCCTTACGCTCTTGCCATCTAACCAACCACATATCATGTCGCTTTCTCGCATCTTTCCTCTGTCTACTGTATCATTATTATCATCCTGTTGATCTTCACCCCTTTCTGTACTGTTTGTCATCTCCTACTCACCCTTACCTCCCCCAGCTTATATGTATCATTGATCACCCTTTTCCTCTCCTTACTACCTCCATCTCTCAACCATATCCAGTCTTTACAATCATCACCTATTCCTCCCTCCAACTATATTCATTATCTCTCAACACTTGTTTTTCATTCATTGTATTTGCTCCCATTCCCCATCACTCACTATCTCTCACTCTTGCCATACATTATTGCAACCTCTATCTATCCAACACACCCCCTGTTCTTCTGTACCCTCTGACTTCTACTCACCCTGACACTTCATCACCACTATTTTATCTCTTTTTCCAGCTCCATTCCAATTACTCCCACTCTTGTATACTTTGAGTTCTCATGTAGCTCCACTACAGCAGGAAATCTTTTCTGTTCCCTTCTCTCATAATTTAACACCTCATTTCCTAGTATAAAGCCCCCTCCTTCTCCACTATAGTCAAGCTCAGTCAAAGGGGGGTCTTAGTCTTGCAACCTGCATGGTGACCTCACTTGTGCTGGTGCCATGAAAAAAATAGCAACCAGCACACTGTAAAGTGGTTGGTGTTAGATGGGGTATCAAACCATAGAAACTATGCCAAAACTGACATTCAAACTCAATGCAGACTTCGGTCCTGCTTGATCCTGTCAAAGTATCCAATCCATGCCAGCATGAAGGAAGGTTTTTAAAAGATGACAACAATGATGATGATGATGGGTACAGAATAATGAGTTATTTTGTATGTATGAGTACAGAGTTAGTGATAAATTACTTTTACAGTTAACTCAGTTTTCCAATTGATTATTTTCTTATTTCGTAAGCTTTTAACTATTGTATAATGTTTATTAACCTGTTTTCAAGCCTTACAACTTTTCTGCTTCTGAATGACTTGGTTATTTTTTTGTACTTGCAATTTTAGTTGGTGCAGTTTAGTATCCCCTCCAATCGCCCACCCTACACATTGATAAGAGTTACTAAATAGGGAACAATCTTCAATAGATTGATGGGGATTCTCTTCTTTGTTTAACTGTCTGAAATAGTGTTATTTGGGTGGGCTTACCTGCTGTTAGAGCAGTAGTTTCCACTTACAATGCTTGCTGTTGTTGCAGTTTATGCATCTAGAAGAGTTGCTAGCTGAAGATCTTGGGCCTAGATTTCATTGCTAAGTGTCACCAGTTCATCTTCAGCTTGATATCTAAGTGTTGTATGCTTATAATTTCCATAGTTTGGATTAAATACACCCTCATGTTCAATGAATGTCTCTTGTTGATGCAATTGCTTTGCAGTGAAAATAGTTTGAGCTGAAGTTTTGAAGTTTGTCTTTGTATTATTGCAGTCTTTTCATACATAGGTGTGTAACTAGATCATTAAATCCATACCATGCTTTCACAGAGGTATTTCAGTGGCCATCAACATCAGCAGTCTTTACTCACTGCAAAGTACAGACATCACATCAGCAAGGTTTGATAATGGCTTGTCCTGCTGATTTCATATGTAATATGTTCCCTGAACATCTTGTTGCCACTTCTTTTCTTTTCATTCAGTGACGACTTATGATATCTGTACAGATACTTTCTTGAAACACAGGTATGGATTTAATAGTCTAGTTAACTGCTTATGTGAGTGTGTGTATGTACACACACACACACACAGACATACACACACACACACTGGATGCAAGAGGTATTTGAGGACATATTTGATAATTTAATAAATCTACTCTAATCTAGCAAAAACAAAATAAAATTTGGGAACATGTTCTCAATAAGTCTTCTTTTTTTTTTTAAAAAGATTATTCTATGAATATGTCTGCACTAAGTGATCTTAATTCATTTAGGGCATCACCTGGACAATGACAGTCTTCAGTGAAGCTATAGTATTGTGAAGATGTTGATTAGTCTCCTTTTCAACAATGCTCCAAATGTAATTGTCTATGGGATTTAAATCTGGTAAGTTTGGAAGCCACAAATTTGGTGTTACATGATCATAAAGATTGTGTGACATCTATTCTTAGGTTATGTGAGCTTTGTGAGAAGGTACTGAGTGTTGTTGAAACACATATGGCTTTTAATGCCATACTTCATCCATTGAAGGCTTAGCAATAGCATTAATTCTAAGACCTTGTGGAAAGATTTGAGGTAGCATGACATGATACACCACTCCTAAAACCATCTCAGTTACTGGAAACTTAGTGTGCATCACTCTGGGGACATCAAAAGAACTGCACAGAACCATCTGGTCTTTGTTAAAGTTTTTCTCATCATGAAGGTTTTTAAACTTCAGTTACTGCTTGGCACAGATCAAATATTTTTTTTTTCTGAGTCTTTGCAGACAGGAATTGGCCTCTCCTCAGTATATACAAC
Organism: Octopus bimaculoides; assembly: GCF_001194135.2. Lineage (NCBI taxonomy): Eukaryota > Metazoa > Mollusca > Cephalopoda > Octopoda > Octopodidae > Octopus > Octopus bimaculoides. The sequence continues at coordinate 54,128,064 of NC_068991.1, forward strand.
TTAGTGGGCCTCATTGATTTTTCCGGAATCATTATTGATATTGTTTTGAACCTGTTGGATGAATTGTGGTGTCTTTATTATGTTTAAACACTTAGAAAGTTTCTCTTTGATACAGTTGAAACATTGCTGCCAAAAGCTTCCAGTTCCATCCCAACTTTTATGTACTGGTCATGCCCAATTTAGAAAGTTGGCAGTTTCTAAATTGTTGTGTTCCATACATAGTGCAACAATGATTTCAGGCTGCATGTCTTTCCATTTCTTGTGTTAGCATTCTATCTGCCATAAGGGATCTGAAACATTATAAAGCTTTTAATTTGTTTGAAGAGAACATTAAATGGTAATTGTCCTCAAATACCTATCACAACCTCTGTGTGTGTGTGTGTGTGTGTATGTATATATGTACATACTTGTAGTTGAGATATCAGGGTTATTAAATATTTCAATGCAAAAAGTCTATTTGTTTGTATTTATATTTGATTTATTCCCAACTACGTTGCTGTGGCTTTCTAATTACTGTTTTACACACATACACACATTATTTGCTTTACAGATATTTATTTTAATATTTTAAACATGTAGTTTTGCTGTGGAGTGTAACTTTAGAATCATATGCCAGTTCGTGGCATTACAAGTTGTGCATTGAACTATCTGTACGGGTTTGAGCTTACATGAGGTCTTGATAGAGTTTGCTATTATGATATACAGAAAAAACAGCCAAAGTATATTTGCTAAAAGTACCTTAACCCATACAGGGTTACATAGTCATATTAGTTTGACACCTGATAAGAAATTTCATTTGTTATGAAGTGTAAATATGTTGCACTGACCTCTTATACATGTGGTGATAACCAAAAGGAAAGTGCTATATTATTTTATGTCTGATGTACTATACTTTCTGGAAGGCTGACTATAAGTTTAGAACTTGACCACTCACACAGTCAGGTTTTCCATATAATGTGTGTGTGAGTTCCCTTAGTTGATGCCATGTTTCATGTGGGTTGTTTCTATATTTGTATTGCTTTCATATTGTGATTAATTGATTCTGAGGAAACAGCAATATGATGTTAGGATCTTGGGGGAAAGCATGCTCAATGCTAACCTAGTAGTAGATCTTGTAAGAAAACCTTATAGAGTGCATGCATGTGTAGTTTATATAGCTGGTAAGGCATGTCTTAGTATTACAATGATTTGTAGCCATACTGGTGTTTTGAGTCTTCTTGCAGATCTGCCGAGGTGGAATTGTTTCTGCATATGTCTAAGGTTCTCTTTCAATGTGTGGTTGAAGTGAAGCAAACCCCTATTCAACAAATATGGAGCATCACATGTTTTGTCTTAAAGTATTTTCTTAGTGTAGGTGTGGCTGTGCAGTTAAAAAGCTTGATTCCCAACCATGTGATCTTGAGTTCAGTCCCACTGCATGGCATCTTGGGCAAGTGTCTTCTACTATAGCCGTACGCTGAGTAAAGCCTTTTAAGTGAATTTGGTGGATGGGAACTGAAAGAATCTCATTGTCTATGTGTGTGTGTATGTGTATGTGTGTAAGAAAGCATGTGTTTGCGATTACTGTTGTCTCAGCATCATGTGATGGTAAAGAAACATCATCATTATACAGGTGACATTGTTCGCTATTATGGAAATAGGTGAGGGTCGGTGACAAGAAGAGCATCTGGTTGTAGAGAATCTGCCTGAACCTTGCAAACATGGAAAGGTGGAGCTACCCCAGCCTCTTCTCCCATACCTTAACCTCCGTCTTAAGGATGAACCCTCCCTCCTTGGGTATTGCAGACTTGTGAGCTGCATGGTGATCTCACTGGTGCTAGAGATACAAAAAACACACCCAAACCATGCTGGAAACTGGTTGGCATTAGTAAAGGGCATCCAGCTTTAGAAACCTTGCCAAAGCAGATGCTGGAGTATGATGTAGTCTTTAGGCTCATCAGTTATTGTCAAACAGTCCAACCTATGTCAGCATGGAAATTTAGGCATTAAATAACGGCAGTTATGTGGCTTACTTACTAATCTTTGATTTTAAAGTTTTTGCTTAAATCCATTTTGTACTTGGCAAGGCTGCTGTAGTTCTTAACCTTATCAAGTTATGATAAGACCATTAATGTCTCCTGTATACTACTTGTGCTTCCGCTCTTTTTAGCACCACAATACAATCACCTTGTAGCATCTTGTTTCGTTTTTGCCACTGACCAAGTGAACATTCCAACTACCTGAAATAGCTTTAAGTCTGTTTGCCAAGTAATTCAGTATTAAGAGATATTCTACTTTTATGATTGGTCCATGGTAGGTAGATAAAGGAGTAATTGTTCGTGATTGATTATTGATGTAGAGTACTGGTGAGTTGGCTGGTAAAGCAATTTGATGTTAAATATGCATCTTTTATTTTATATTTATTACTTGTTTCAGTCATTAGACTGTGGCCATGTTGGGGCACTGCCTTGAAGAAATTTTAGTTGAATGAATCAACCCCAGTACTTATATGTTTTTAAGCCTGGCACTTATTCTGTCAGTCTCTTTTGCCAACTGCTAAGTTACTGAGACGTAAACAAACCAACACCAGTTATCAAGTGGTGGTGGAGGACAGACATTCACACACACACACACACACACACACACACAACGGGCTTCTTTCAGTTTCTATTTGCTAAATCCACTCAAGGCTTTGATCATCCTGAGGCTAAAGTAGAAGACATTTGCCCAAGGTGCTATGCAGTGGGACTGAACCTGGAACCATGTAGGTTGGGAAGCAAACTTCTTACCACACAGCCACGCCTCTGCCTATGGTAAAATTCTTATCTAAAGTTTCTGCGAGTTAAAAAGAAAGCTTCTTAGTCAGACTTAGACAACCATCTTATTCTTAAGTCACTGAATGCTATATCCAGCAGAGCTGAGAAAGTGCAAGGGCCTCTCCTTTTTCAGTATTGTTTAAAAAAACAAAATGTGAGACTTTGCCCCATTGAATAGACGCTGCTATGCTCTATGAATAGTTAGATGGGAGGATCCTGTCAATTTACTCTAGCTTTTCTTGGCTTGGAAATAAGTATGTGAATGGAAGACAGAATTGAAATGACAGTTCACCTGAAGATGAAATATTTTACAGCAAATAAGGAAAATGAAATACAATGGACCTCTTTCTACAAGTGTACTCTGACAATACTGTTAAACAATTGAAGGGCAATTTCATCTAGACTACTATTATAGCTCCGGGACCCAACCAAAACCTTCTGAATGGATTTGGTTGACACAAACTGAAAGTAGCCCATCATACATAGGTGTGTGTGTGTCTAAATATATATATGTGTGTGTGTAATATGTATGTATGTATTTTTGTCTATATATATATGTATGGATACATTTATGTGTGTGTGTGTGTGTGTGTGTGTGTGTATACCTATATATTAACACATGTATGTATATCCTTCTTCTGTCATCATGTGATAGTTGTAAACATGCTTCACCTTTGTTTCCAATATTCTGTGGAAACATGTCCATCCATGGGGAAATATTACCTTACTTGGAAACAGGTAAGGGTTGGCAACAGGAAGACATCCAGGGATAAAAAATTTGCCTAGCCCAAGTCAGCATGGAAAAGTGGACATTAAAATGACGATGATGATGAGATATAATATTTATGCATGCACACAAACTTAGACGTGTGTGTGTGTAGATGTACATATACGTATATATCTACAGTTTGAAACTTTAAGTAATGAGTTATGAATCAATGTCAATACTAATAAATATAAACTATATGGAATGTGTTCAGTTGTTTTGTACACCTGTCTGTCTATCTATCTATTTATCTATATTATTATTGTTATTATACTTAGGCATAGCTACACTAATAACCTGGTGCTGGAACTCTGCATATGCTTCAGAGCAAAGCGTTAGTTGAGTACAGAGCAGTAATAAGAAATTAGAATGATAAGGAATAAGAAAATTCAACTTCGTTTACAAAGCTCTGATGAAGCTACAGGGTGATACACAAGCATTCAACAGTGAGTGCATTGCATCTTGTAGCAGAAACAGCTGTAAGCTAATGAAGTTCATGACAATTTCTTATTGTCTTGTCATTTTAATTTCTTATAAATATATGTATTAAGTATTTTTATGAGCTTGTAATTTTGACTTCTATATTCCCTATAGGAAAAGTATGTTTTCCCTTAGGAGAAGGAAAATGAGTTATATAAAAACTGTTACCCACGGCAGGAATCTGTATTGCAAGAAGGTTGTGTGTACTAGAGCAGCCTTACTTTCAACAAGTTCTCATCTAAAGAGCAGGCATCTAATCAGTTTTTCAGATGCATAAAAAGTTCATTTAAAAATGTTTTTGAAATATACTTCAATAGAATATAGTCAACAACTATTGAAGAGGTTGCAAGAAGCAACGAAAATTTTAGAAGAAAAATAATAAATGAGTGGAAATTGAACCGGTGAGTGTGTTAATTAATATGGCATTGAAACAGAATGACTCTCCCCAGGCAACAAAATATGCTTCAACACACAAATTCATATAAAGAATCTTGCAAACCAAATACAAAAACGAAATTTAAAATTAACTTTAATCCTTTAGCATTCAGATTACTCTGTCAAATTTAAATTTTTTTTATTCACATTGCTTTAAATTAACCATGCATTATCTTGTAGCTTTGAGATTTTGACAATGGGATTGTTGATTTGTAGAATGACAGTGTAGGGTAAATGTGAGGGATCAGATCTGGCTGGTTTGCATATAAAACAGGTAGACTATTTAGACCAGATATGACCAGCTTATATGCCAAAGAGTTAAGTGTAGAAATAACCTATTTCTCTTCTATAACATAAGATAATGAAACTGAAATAAGAATAAACTGATTTGGAAATAGAAAAATATTTCTATCAGAATAAAAGTTCATTGTTTGGTACATACACTTTTGATTGTTGTTTGAGTTATGTTGCTGTGGTTAATGAACACTTTATGAATGGAACTCATGAATCTAAATGTCAGCATTGTTTTAATTATTGTTGCAGTTATTCCAATCTTGTATCAAATTGACTTAAAAAATTTTTTGTTGCTTTATCTCCTCTGTTTTTGAGTTATAATTTAGGAATATCCAGTAAGGTGTCTAAATGAATATTATCTTCTGGCAGATTTTGTGTGTGTGTGTGTGTGTGTGTGTAATGCACACATGTGCACACATATGCATATACATACATACATGCATGCATGCATGCATAGGGTGGGAGTTTACAAAATATACATTTAGTTAATTTTCTGTTTAAAATAAATCTTTTAAGAGAAGATTCCAGAAATTAAATTACTTAAACGTTACCCATTTTTATTTAAAAGAGGTTAAACAACTTTTAGCAAATGTGATTTCCTTCTTATATATGCTAATGACTTTGAAACATTATTTATTTGAAACATGCAATGTACTAATAATTACCTTGGTTACAGTACAAAGAAAAGTGGGAAATCGTTATTTTTAAAAAAATGTATAACTCAGTATTGTTGGATATTGAATCTCAGGTAAAATATTCGTGGCTTGAATTGTTTCTTCATCTCATCTTCAAATTTGAATTTTTCAGATTCTTTCTGAATTGGAAGTGAAAAGGAGACCAAAACCACCTGCACGTGGCAAAGGCCCAGGTAACAGAGTCAAAGAACGACCAAAGTCTTTGGTATGTATTCCCTTCTATGAGTTCATTGTAAAGGTTTATTTAGTTGCTATAAGGTATCAATGAATTACTTAGATTATTGATAAGATATTGGATGAGGCTGCAAGCTGGCAAAACCATAAGCAAGTTGAACAACAAAATGCTTAGCACTTCTAGCTTTTTATCTTCTGAGTTTAAATTCCACTGAGGCTAACTTTGACCCTTATCCCTTCAGGATCAATAAAATGAAATACCAATCAAATATTAGGGCCAGTGGTATCGACTGAACCCCTCCTCTCAAAACTACTGGTTTCGTGCTCAGATTTGGAACCATTATTTATTAAATGTTTTTGATAATGATTCTGGTTTTTATTAGATTTTTCGTAATGATTCTTTCTTATTTGTGAGGAATGTTCCAGAATATCTTTTACATTACTGATTAAGATTCCCTATTAATACAGTTATCTGTTCTAGTTTTAGCTATGTAAATCTCTGTGAAGCATTAATGTGTTGAGTTTTCTATCCATCCATCCATCCATCCATCCATCTTTCTTTCTTTATTTCTTTCTTTCTATAATAGAGGAATTGGTGAACTGTATCTATTACCTTGTTTCAATTCCCTGTTGGAGTTACTATTCTAAGGTTTCCAATTTACTCTGTGAATTGTTGATATTCACTCTACATAATTGTCTTTAGTTGAAAATTAGATCTTTCATTTTCATCATTTTTAATGAGATTGTTCAAGTATGAGGTCTGCCCTGGTGACCAGTTATTGTAAGCAAGATAATCATTTCTAGATAAATCTCAGCAGGATCTATGTAACATTTCTATCTCATTCTATCACTTCTGGGTAGTTTTGCAATTTTTAACTGTTCGGTTTAGAAACTGATGTCTTAAACTTCAGAATTATTTCTAATGCTGATTACTCTTCTGTGAAGTGATACATTTCTACAACAGGCAAATGATATATATTTTAACAATTCTATCATGGAAAAAGGATTCAGAGGCAATGAAATAAAATTTTAAAAATTGAGAGCATAAAATACAGAGATGTAAGTAGATGTGCTGCAGTAAATAATTTGCTGCTTAATGGTCTTAGGTAGACATAAGGAAAACTAATATTTAGGAAAAGTAATTATGTTTATTTAGCAAATTATTTTGTGGCTTTATATTATCTGATGCTATGATAAATTGCCCCCCAGTAACTCTCTGTAAAATCATCAGTGATAGGAAGGGCATCAGCTATAGAAAATAAAATCCAAATGGAACATATGTGAAACATAGTTCCTGATCTATCTAGGAGGGCTAGAACCCTTTACAAGTACTCAGTTCCTGATGTTGTAGCCAATGTATGACAACAGAGAAAGTAAGATATAAAATAATTGTATGTAGCATTCTCCCCTAAGATAATGTGTATTAAGTAGACAGACAGACCTGAAGCTAATTTGATGCAGAAAGGGCATGTCTTTGGTGAGGTTGCGAACAACAACAAAAGGGCTTTCACAAGCATAACTGTTTGATTGATTAATCAAACTGAATGCTTAATCAAATAATTGATTAGTTAATTGGTTAACCAATTGACAAATAGATATTGAAAAAGTTAACTACGACCAGTGCATGTCTTTATTATTGGCATAATGACCCTCCTAAGATACATCACAAACTGACAAAAATTCTACATTAATGCTTATAAAATAAATTATATTTGATCCTTATTTCTTTTAAACTGCTGCCCCCATTTACTTTGGTTAACTGAATGGAAGAAGCTGTGTAATATGCATTGGCCTGCAGGACATACTCATTAAACTTATGGGAGGCCCACCTTTGCATTTAGGACCTGAGATGATGTTTTTGAGACATTGGGGGGGGGGTCTGTATACCATCAAATATGGTAATTCCCAAGATTTTAATCTTTTAGAGAATTCCTTGCCCATGTTGTAAACATGCATTCATGTAAAATATTGTGGACAAATGTTCGTCAAAAATATTTATTATGATGGCATATAATTTTTGTGATAAAACAGTATCGCTTAATATATGTATGTTGATATAAATAAAAAAAATTAAAACTTTATGAAGTTTAAATAATATGCATGAATGCATATTTTATGTTTTTGCTACTTTTATAAACATTAACCAGCATGTTGATTTTATTATTTTTTTAAATATGTTTTATTTTGGGTTTATTAATACTTATATCCCAGATTTAACTGTTATTACTAATGAACTTTAAAATTTGAAAAATCAAGTATTTTCATCTATTGACCCTTTAGCATTTAATCCAGTCATATCTGGCCCAAATAGTCTACCTGTTTTATGTTAAAACTGACCAGATCCAATCTCTCACACCTACCTTACAATGTCATTGTTAAAATATACAAACACACCATTGAAATCTTGAAGCTACAAGATAACACATGATTAATTCAAAACAAAGTGAATAAATAAGTATTACATTTGACAAAGAGATCTTAATCCTAAAGAGTTAAACAATAACTATTTTCTGCATGATTTTATTTTCTCCACTGAAACTGCTTGTTTTATTTGACCATTTTTCTCGTTTGTATGCAGAGAATTACCTTTTATAATGACATCTTATTCAGTAACATTTTTTTTTCTTCTAATTTTGTATTGACATTCTAGACAACCTAGCAGTTTTTGTGGTTTTGACTCTGCAATCAACAGGGGTTAGAAGACATAAGAGAGAGAAAGGTAGCTGATACAAAGTGTTTTGGAATTAAATTGAGTGAAAAGGGGATTTTTGAAAGGGCAATAGAGATTATGAAGGGGCAGAATTAACACTTATTTGTGCTTCTTACACCTGCTGAAAATGAGACAACCCAAATGTATGAAGATTGCTTCCTCAATGTCTCATTTGTTCCTATCTTTGAAATTTTAAAGTTTTTCTGATTCAGTAATCCTTCTACTTAATATATTGCCATATATTGGTGTATACCTAAATATCCACAGTTTATCAACACAACAATGTCCTAGACATAAAATTGTACTTGCAACAGACCATTTGAATACATTTTACACGTACATGCTCACAGACAGCCTTTGCTTTCAGATATTCCCCTTGTAGATCATTTTAAAATATATTCTTGGTGAGTGTGACAAGCTTGAAATGTTATATGTATATCATGTTCTTGGCATTTTTTTTTTTTTTGACATGTTTTCAAGATTTAAAAGTGTCAGTTTTAGAATATATTAACATGATAGGATTTTTCATTTTTAATTTTAAATATATTAAAGAAAACCTGTACTAATGGATGGATGGATGGGCAGATGTGGATCTGTAAATATGCATGTATAAATATTTGGTGGGCTATTCATAAGATGAAATTAGCATCTACCAACCACTTTGGTAGATTCAAACTTGGCACGCATACTCAAGGTATAAGCCGTAAGTAGGACCAATGGAGATAACATGAAGATTACTACAAGAAACTTTACTGCAGACTTTTAATTCTGATTGGCATTGATGAATCTTCTTCGACAAGTCTATTCCAAGTAGCTGACTGCCTGTTACATAGTTGCATGCTCTTAGTTTTGTCATTGGTAGAAGCTTGCAACTAGTTTGGTCTTTGATATAGTTTTTCAGACTCATTAGGTATTTTTTTCATTCCTTGAAAGGAACATTCTAGCAGTTCAAAAAGCATGGCCAGACTACTGATGTTGATCTCTCAAAATCACTGCTTTGATGCTCATGACTCATAAGTCTTCACCTATTCATTGACTCCAACTTTGTCATACTGTACTACCAATGGATGTTCATCACAGAGGGTATATAGAATATAGGCGGCGAGCTGGCAGAATCGTTGGCACGCCGGGCGAAATGCTTAGCCGTATTCCGTGTGTCATTACGTTCTGAGTTCAAATTCCGCCGAGGTCGACTTTGCCTTTCATCCTTTCGGGGTTGATAAATTAAGTACCAGTTACGCACTGGGGTCGATGTAATCGACTTAATCCGTTTGTCTGTTCTTGTTTGTTCCCTCTATGTTTAGCCCCTTGTGGGCAATAACGAAATAGGTATATAGAATATTTCAAACTGACAACTTTTTTTTTGTAAGAGTTTGCATTTTAGATCTCTAGTGCTGAACTGAGATTACGTAACTTGGGCTTATGTGGTACTCTGTCGGTTACAATGATGAATGTTATTTTGATCAACAAAACACCCTACTTGTGAAATTAACATGCAGATGGCTGAATACTCCACAAGCATGCATACCCTTAACGTAGTTCTGAAGGAGATTCTGCATGACACAGAATGTGACAAGGCTGGCTCTCTGAAATACAGGTACAGCTAACTCATTTTTGCCAGCTGAGTGGACTGAAGTAATGTGAAATAAAGTGTCTTGCTCAAGGACACAATATGTAGATGGTTTAAAGTTAGTTAGCACCTGTCCAATTATACCATTGTGATTAGGTAGATGATCTCTGAGAATTTTCTGGAACAACTGAACTTAATAAAGATGAGCCAAAGAATATGAAAGATGGTGTCGAGATCCATCTTCTGTCTGATGCATTTCTCCTAGACTTCTTGTTTCATCAATCACACTGCCATCACATGACACAGTTTAATACTGCCATCTGAACCTTGGCTACTTTCAGCAGAGACCATTCTGTTATAGACAATGGGGCCAGATCTTCACTCTGAAGACATCTTCCTTTTTACATGTTATAGTAACCCTGAAAAGTATCATGTGTGCTGCTCTTCTTCCTATAAATATGTTACTAAACAAAAATAAATAAGTAGGTGCAAGCATGGCTGTGTAGTAAGAAGTTTACTTCCAACCACATTGTTCCAGGTTTCGTCCCACTGCATGGCTCCTTGGGCAAGTGTCTTCTACTATAAACTCGGGCTGACCAAAGCCTTGTGAGTGGATTTCGTTGACAGAAACTGAAAGAAGCCCATCATATATATATATATATACATACATAAATATATATAGCAAAAATATCATTGTAAGAGATAATTCATTAAATTTCATTTAATGAATTATCTCTTATAATGAAATTTTTGCTTAAATACATTCATACGGATAGACAGATTCATAAATAATGTATGATAAAAGAAACTGGAAACCTAGGGAACAATTCCCTTAGGAGTAATTTTTTACCTGAATAAATATAATATATATATATACACACACACACACGTGTGTGTGTGTGTGTGACTTTGTGCCTGTGTTTGTCCCCCACCATTACTCAACAACCTCTGTTGACATATTTATATCCCTGTAACTTAGCAGTTCAGCAAAAGGATCCACTAGAATAAGTGACTGACTTAAAAATGAAAATAAGTCCTGGGGTTGACTCATTCAACTAAAATGTCTTCAAAGCAGTGCCCCAGTATGGCCACAGTCTTACGACGGAAACGAATGTAAGATAGAAGATAAGAGAAATCCAAGCATTGGTAGTTAGGGTGGGGGAGAATGACACGGAATTGTTAGGGATGAGAAGTAGAGCAGTACCCTGATACTTCCTACTGTTATCTTTGTTCTTTTTTATTTTTGAACATTGAGACAATAGAACGATAATTTAATTCGTCTGACATAGATATCATAAAATAGATATAGATTCCCAAAAGGCATGAATGCCTTAAATTCTCTATTTCTTCTTCTCTACCTGATGTTTCATGTCTGAGTAAAAATTTGTGTATATTTATTTTCTTGTTCTTTTTTATCTACTATTTGGTCATGGGTTGTAATATGGTTGTTATATCAGTTGTTCTTCTTTAATTCTACTTGTGTTGCTGTGAACATCAAATGGTTAGCAGGATGAGAATGGAGATCTATGTATCGACAGTGTCTATCGAGGTCGCCGGTCTATGCATGCAGTGGGTTCGACAGGTGGGCAGCATCGGCTTGAGCGAATGACCACTGTACCTAATAATGAAATGAATGAAATTCATATTCAAATTACTGACAACGTTCCTGAATACCGGCCAAATTTCGCTAATATAAGGCAAACCAGAGATAAACATAGGGAGAGAGAGCGAGAAAAGACTACAGACTTCAATGTAAGTTATATGAATACACCCATCTATTTATTTGTTCCTGTACATACATGTTGATACATATATATATATATATATATATATATATATATGTGTGTGTGTATGTGTGCACACTCACTCATACATATATATATATATATATATATATATATATACACTCACTCTTATGCACATCTTTTCAGTCAAATGTATCACATGCCAAAGAACGATTTAGTAGTGAACTTCAAGTTTTCTATGTCAGGAGTTAATTTCTGTTAATACAACTGAAAATTTTCTGCATATTACTGAGATGTTACAGTCATTTCATTGATTTTTGTGTTCCACGGGAAATTTCCATATGTTTTGTTTGAGTCTTTTGTTTTTTAAATTGAAGATTTCAGTTCCTTTCACTAATAATAATTAATCAAGACCAAATTTGTAATTTAACAAATAATTTTTAGCTGTAATTAACTCCATGTTAAATTGTTGTTCTATTCTGGCTCTTGCATGTGTGAATTTGTGCTTTATATAAAACCAACATGCTTTACTCGTTGTTTTCACCAATTTTTTTCTTGTATGACCATAACAAATGAATTGCTATAGTTTGGGGGTTGTTCTTGATTATAAATATTTTTTTGTTTGTGTGTGTGTGTATTCATATGTCAGAATATATAATTTAAAAAAATAGTACAAATGATTGAATAGTTTCTGTTGGAACAGTTATTTTTTTTTTTTGATTGATACCATTCCTAAAACTAACCTCTGAACTGCAAGTTAGAAGTGAAACTTATTGTTAGCTAGGTTATCTATGATCCAGAATGAAATCTTGGACTGTGTGTGGTTGTCACCCCATTTATTGTAGTAGTAAGGTTTGAAGTCATGACTATTGGACTTTGTGGTTCATGGGTCCACATCAGTACCGTCAAACAGGGTGGCTTTGGGCATGGTTCATAAATGACAAATTACTTAAAAATAAGAAAATAAAGAGAAACTACCTGTCCACAAACCTTTATTTACTCTTCAATCAAAGCACTAATATTTATGCTAGCACATATCCTCATTTTCAACCAGGGAGAAAATGAATCAGTAAATATTCACACTCAATACTGGAAATATGAAGTCAATGGAAAAAAGTTTTTGAGAAAAAATTTGCAAAATTTGTCCACAAGCACCCAATTTGACAGTATCCTTCCCCACCAGTTTTTAAAAAAATATTTTAGTTATGATTAACCATGTATAGGTAGTGTTTTTACAGAAATGAAATAGCTAACTATAACACTGTGTAACAAAATTAAAATTTTTTTGTCTTTGGTCAGTAAGTGTTATTTCCTATTTGCTTTGATCTAAAAATCAAAGGAAATGTCTACTATTCCCTTCAAACTCTGCTTTTGTAACCTGGATGTCAATGTTTTGAAACTAACCTATTTTCCATTACATTTCAAACAAATTCACTGCTGAGTTGCTGAAGCAGAAATATTGTTATAGTAAATATTCTGCTCAATACCACAGATTTGCTTGTCAGTGGTGGACCATAACAACTTGAGCATGTGCCTTAGTGGCTGACAGTATGTGTATCTGTGATCATGTACAGGAGTATTTGGGGAGCATTATAGCCATGTCCCTTTGTGAAAGATAGACTGGTCTGAGTAAAGTATAAATAGTAACGATCCGAGTGAGTTTGAGAGTTCGGAGTGAACTGAAGTTCGTGTTAGTTCGCAGTGAAGTCAGGAGTCGGTTAGTTCACAAGGAATATTGATTGTTAGTTCGTTACATTGTTTTTACTGTTGTCTTGTTATCTTATTTATTGTACATAACAAATTATGTTACAAGAAAAGATTATCTCCTCCCCACCCCAACACACACTTTTATCAAGAAAGAAAGAGAAACAATGTAATAAGACTTTATCACTTTTGAGATGATTTTTTTTTAATGATATTTCGTTATGTACTTGATGTACTTGCTTAACGAGTAATTTGATCTGAGACTGTGTTGTAACTAAAGCAGTTATAATGCAGAAGACACATATTAACCATTCAGAAACACACAAAAACTGTTCAGTTTTTGTGTATTTTTGAATGACTAATATGTGTCCTCCATGCTTTCTTTTATTGTTTCACTTTTAGGGGTTCCAGGCATTGAACTGCAACCATGTTGTCCAATGCTGCAGGTTTTGGTCAATCAAATCAACCCCACTACTTACTTTTTTTAAAGCCTGTTACTTATTCTAGCGATCTATACTTTTGTTGAGCCATTAAGATACAGGACATGAACTAACACCAGCTGTCAAACAGTGTCCCTGTAAAGACAAAATAAGGCTGACAATCATAAACATATAAGTATGAATGCATACAGACATGTACATGCATGCATACACAGTCACACACACAACAGGCTTCTGCACAGTTTCTGACTACCAAAATTCACTCATAGTGCCTGACTCAAGCAGAAGACACATGCCCAATGTGCTACACAGAGGGACTGAACTCAAAATCACATGGTCTGAAATTGGAATTCTTAACCACACAGCTGTGACAGCTTCAAAATGTAAAGTTATTTTATTTAACATAAAGTAGGATATTAAGGGTTTCTTTATTGCATTACAGTAGATGATCTGCTCTTATAGCTGTTATATAACATTCTATGTTGTACATGGCATTAAAGAGTTTCAAAACAATTTAGAGTTCAAAATTGAGATATATATTATACATGCTAGCATATTACACATGCTGGTGTATTATATATATATTTTACTGTAATTTAGCATTGATCATTTGAATGTAGTGGAGAGCATGAAAGGTTTGTCTACTAATGTGCTAAATTTTGTTTGATATAACAGTTGTTTATAGTTGGTCTGCACTGATAACATTTAAGACAATAATATTATTATTGTGTTTAGGGCAACAAGCTAGCAGAAACATTAGCATGCTAGGCAAAATGCTTAGCTGCATTTCACTTGTCTTTATGTTCTGAGTTCAAATTCCGCTGAGGTTAACTTTTCCTTTCATCCTTTCGGGGTTGATAAGATAAGTACCAGTTGAGCACTGGCGTCGAGGCAGTCAACTTGCTCCTTCCCCTGAAATTGCTAGCCTTGTGTCAAAATTTGAAATCGATATTGTTATTGTGTTTACTTGTCTGATTTTGTTGAAATCACTTCAGAAATGTTTTATTATTTCTATTTGTTTCTTTTTGCAATTCCTAGGGCCCACCACCTGACCCTGCCTACAACTTCCTTGCAGATAGACGCCGTGAAGGTCCTGGTTATGACCGAGGTGACAGGGATGGAGGAGGAGGAGGTGGAGGAGGAAGCAGTGGCAGTGGCGGGAGAGGAGGAGGAGGAGGGGGAGAATGCAGCAACTTAAAAGATAACCGTGCAAAAGATGTTCGCAGGCACCCAAAAAACTATGGTGGAATTGATTTTCAAAATGTGAAATCAAAAATGAAAGCTGCAAGAGATAGACAGGTTAGGATACAATTTATCATTGAAATTCCATTCAAACAGACATTGCTTTATTACCCATTTAATAGCTAATTATTCCATTTTAACACTTTTTCTCACTGCTTATTTCTTACAACTTCATGTTTAATACAGTTGATGTTAAGTAAATTAAAATCATTTTTCTTCGTCCAAACACCCAACAAATCCGAAAGGTACTGGAATCACAATATATTTTGGTTGGTGCTAGATTAAACTTGTAATTTGGAGAAATATTTTTGCTCACATATCTGTAGAAAGTAGATTTATGAAGAGTATGAGAGAAAAAATATAACTACCTCAAAGTGTTCAAAATATTATTCCAAAGTCAATTAGAATTAGTTTCTGGAGTTGAAAGCATGAAAATCACATTTTGATAAAAATATATTAAAATTAAACTTTTAAGAATTTTCTACTCAGTGTTGACTTACTTCAAGTAAAAAGTACCTATTTTAAACTAATTAATAAGCAGCTTTCTTTATTTTTGTAAAAGTTAGTTTCAAAGCTTGTTCTCGTCTCTTGAGATCTATTTCCTTACCATCTTATTCCACTCCATTTTTGGATAAAATCAGAAAGAGGTTGTGTAAAACGTTGTGGAAATTCAAAAGTTAAAGCTAAGTTTCAGTTTTAACACTGCAAAATTTTTATACTTGGTAAATATTTGTACCATTCATTGATATAGTAACATAACACAGTTAGAAGGATCCAGTGTTATAATCATCATAAAATATATTTGATGATCTCATGATAACCAGACTGTTGTTTTACATCGCTGGTCACAATATACTATATATTGTTTTAGCTTTCAAGTGATGCTATTTCATTGGCTAGGCAAGTAGGCCAACATCCAACCTTGATTAGAAGGCTAGGTCATTGCAGGGTTACCCACTTACAGCTAAGTGGACTGGAGCAGCATGAAATGAAATGTTTTGCACAAGAGCATAACATACAGCTGGTCTGAGAATCGCAAGATTATGAGTGCAATACACTTAACCACTAGGCCACTTGCCTTCACAAATATGTTGATGATTTCTAATTTTGTAGGAGAAAACAGTTGATTCAGTCAATCCAGTAATTGACTGATATTTATTGATCCTGAAAGAATAAAAAAGTATAGCTGATTATGGCAAAATTTAGTGACACTAAGACATGATTAAAGCATTATGTTAGGCACTTTGCCAATTCTCTGTCCAGTAAAGTAAGTAGAGAATATGATCAATTTACTTATTAAAAGTAGATATTGCAATGCTTTCAGAAATTTTCAGATGAATAAATATGAACTATAGAAAAATATATTTGGAAAGTAACACATTTATTGGCTGTGAAGTCAGATTTATAGCTAGGAACCTTAAATTTGATTTTATTTTTCTGTTTCTGTTAATAGAGTTTCAATTCTACTCCTCCGACAAAAATGGAGATGTCTATATCGATGACAGGTCGTGAGAGACGCCAATATATGGAATGGAAAGCAGAGAGAGACCGAGTTGACAAAGAAAGAATTGAGAGACAAAAATCTGCTTCAGGAGAATGGCGAAGAGAATGGGATGCTGAGAAGCATCAGCAAGAGTAAGTTGTAATTATTTGATAATGTATTAAGGTTCTGAACTTCATATGTTCTTAGAAGAAGAATTTCAACATTTGATGATGGTTCCCCATAATAAGCACTGGTGTTAGTGCCACATTAAAAGCATCCAGTACACTTTGTAAAGTGCTTGGCATCCATCCGTAGAAACCATACCAAAAACAGACTATGTTACCTGATGCAGTTCCTGTCAAACTGTCCAACCTATGCCATCATGAAAACAGACTTTAAATGACGATGGCAATGATAATGATGACGATGACGATGAGGAAGAGGATTTAGACAGTACTTTGTCAGAAAGAGAAAATAATTTTTGTGCCCTTTATTTATCACAGTGTGAGTAACTAAAACTTCTTCAGCTGAAGCACTAATTTGTGACTCTTAGCACCTTTTAATAGGCAAGGGACACTAAAAAATCATCTGAGGAAAGCAGGAGACATATTTTGGTGCTATTAGACTATTTCAACTAAAGCGTCTTTTGTACAGTTGGCAAAACTAAGAGTGATCTATATATATATATATATATACAGAGAGAGAGAGAGAGAGAGAAAGAGAAAGAGAAATAGGCAAATGTAGCAATCCTGAATATGAATATCAACAATGCAGTTGAAGGACAGTACCTCAGGAGAGCTGTCTATAATATACACCTACAGTAGGGCCTCACATTACACCAATAACAACACATGCACTAGCTCAATATCACTTCATTATTGTTAGTTACTGATTGATTGTTTAACCAACACCTTAAATGATCGATTAGTTAGTTAGTTAGATATTTAACCAATTGACTAACAGTAAAGAAGTGATACTGAGCTAGTGTGTTGTTATTATTATTGGTGTAATGACCCTCCCAAGACCCAACAAAATATCTTGATTTCTGTGTAAAATAATTGTAATATTTAAAAATAAG
Organism: Octopus bimaculoides; assembly: GCF_001194135.2. Taxonomy (NCBI): domain Eukaryota; kingdom Metazoa; phylum Mollusca; class Cephalopoda; order Octopoda; family Octopodidae; genus Octopus; species Octopus bimaculoides. The sequence goes on from NC_068991.1 coordinate 54,145,675, forward strand.
TTTTGACATGTATCATCATCCTCATCATTTAGCATCCATTGTCTATGCTGGTATAAATTGGATGGTTTGACCAGGGCTAGTAAGCTGAAGGGCTGAACCAGACTCCACTCTGATTTGGCATGGTTTCTACATCTGGATGCCCTTCCTAATGCCAGCCTCTCCAAGAGTGTAATGAGTGCTTTTACATGCCAACGGCATGGGTGCCAGTTGCATGACACCAGTATCTGCCATGACTACAATTTCACTTGGCTTGATGGGTCTTCTCAAGCACAGCTTATTGCCAAAGGTCTCGGTCATTTGTCATTGCCTCTGTAGGGCCCAATGCTCAAAAGGTGCTTTTTATGTGTCACCAGCACAGGTGCTAGTTACGCGACACCAGTATTGGCCGCATTGCTTCTGTGAGGCCTAACACTCAGAAAGTGCTTTTTACATGCCATCAGCATGGGTGCTAGTTATATGACACTGACAACGGCCACAACAATCTTAATATATAATTTTTACTTACATATTCACATAAAAATTTTGAAAGTCTGTTTTTTCTTTCCCTGTTTCTTAAATTAAATCACAACTACATTTACATATTTCCCACTTGGTTATTGTCTATATAAAATCCCAAGATGTTGATTACTATTGGATACTAAGTATCATTGCTAGATATTTGATACTATCATTAGCCCTTTGCCTGTCCAAAGCATATTTATAAATTTATCCTGACTGTCCATGCTTTTTCTAAACTTTTAGCTGGCTCTTGTTTCGTATGTTCTGACTAATACATAGCTTTCCTTTCATAAGTCCCAAGTTATTCTGGCTGTTGAAATAAATTGGGAATGTGTGTCATATATGATGCATGGATGGCAGGGAAATATGTGCTGTGCATCACATGGAATACACAGGACAGGTAAACGGTTCAAGCAATATTTTTACTATCAATTCTTAGAAATTTTCAAGTGTATATTATTTTGGAAAGATTGTGTTTTCTCTTATCAAAGTTTATTCCAGCTCATGACTAACTAATGATTGAATGTGCATAAGAATACTGGTAATTCTTATCTAAAAGACTGCAGAAAAAGGGCTATTAATTTTTGTATATATTTTTCTGTTTAATTTTAATGTAATCTGACATATTTCAAGGCTTAGATTAATCAACATGAAGACAGACTATCATTAAATAAGATATAAAATTTTTCAGGTGCATTGTCAATCAACAGTTCAAACTAATGCAGGTTTCCCCAATGTAAGTGACATGTCTTTTACAATGTCTCTGGACTTCAAAGCATGGTTTCTTGACCTTTAGATTTATAAAAAAAAAAAAAGCTGATTTTGGTCATGTATCTATTTTTCTTCATTTACCCTTTCTTTTTAGCATTCTTATTTATTGTGCCTAGTGGTATTCTTATAGTAAAATTTATGTTTCATTGTTCATTGTTTTTTTAGTAAATATTTTTACATATGTCTTTATTTCTTCAAGTTAGTACTTTTAGTTGCAACATTTTATAATTTTGTATTGTGTGTCATGATTTCTGTGGTTGACTTTCATTTTCGTTTTGTTTTTCTTGTTTACGATGTCACTTAGCAATTCTATTTGGTATCTAGAATAAAATTTGCCTGCTATTTTAGTATACAGCAGACTGTATTATTAATTTATTAAGTGTTTGTTATAGCAGACTTGTGTTGTAATTGTTTTCTATGTTAACTTGAAAACTTTAGTCTTTTCTTTTCTTGATGTGTTCATATTTTTACTAATAATTAAAAAAAAGATGAGGGGAAATGGTTGATGGGGCAGGGAAGATGCAGGTGGGCATTTGTATGGAATTCTTGCCCATACCTTTCCTACATACTGAGCAGGGCCATTTACCTGATTGGAGTAGGGTCCTGTCTGTTTTCTTACTTAATAGAACCTAGGTCTTTGCTAAGTTAACTTTAAAGCCTTTTGATTCCAGGTTTTGCTTCCACACCTAGAATTTCTTTTCTAGTTCTGTTACAGAATTTGTTATGAGAGCAAGATCATCAGCATATAACAGTTCCCAGGGGCAGCCAGTCTTGAATTCCTCTGTTATGGCCTGGAGGACAATGATGAATAGCAGGTGACTGAGAACCAAACCCTGATGAATACCTGCCTGTACACTAAATTCATCACTGTACTCCTGATAAACTCTCACCTTACTGACAAAATCTCTGTACATGGCTTGTACGGTTTTCACAAGCCACTTGTCAACCCCTAGCTTCCTGAAAGCCCACCATATCACACAGCAGATAGCCTGTTGAGGGCTTTCTTCAAGTCAACAAACACCAAGTACAATGGTTCGTTCTTAACCAAATACTTCTCCTGCAGTTGTCTGACTATACAGATAGCATCAGTAGTGCTTCTCCCCAGCACAAAGCCAAGTTGCAATTCATCTAATCGGATTCAGTTTGTAATTAACTGAGCTATAACTCTTTCCATGACTTTCATGACCTGGTCTAGCAATTTGATGCTTCTGTAATTACTTCTATTTAAGGCATCTCTTTTACCCTTGTAGCAGCTGACTGTAATGTTGCTGCACCAGTCATCAAGGATAACACCTTCCTGAAAAACCTGATTAATTATACAGGTGACTAAATTGTGTCCTATTCTGCCAGATATATTTAGCATTTCAGTGGTAACTCCCAATGGACCAGTGGTAACTTCTTAATTGCCAGTCCTTCTGTTGGCTTCTCATAGGGGAGACTACCTGTCTCCCATTCGTTCTCCACATTTAATAGTTTCTCATAGTAACACTTCCACACCTCTTTCTTTTCAGTGTTACTAAGTGCAAGAATGCCATTATTCATCCACTCTTCTCTGACACACTGTCTAGCAATCCATAACACATCAAGTTTCTGATGTTCATACAGTAAGAGATTGGCAAACCTCTTCCTTTCTTCTTCTGCCCTTGCTAGATAATCCTGTCTCTTAGCTTCCCTTTAGGCTACCTGGTACAGCACTTTGCTGCCTCCATTTCTCCAATCTATTCAAACCTGTCTCTTTGCTTTTATGGTTCTATCTATCACACTGTTCCACCACCAAGTCACAACCTTTAGAAGGTTGTCCTGTAAAAACTTCCAGTTGTCCTCTACATTATACATCACAACCTCCTCTTTTTCATCATATACTTTAATCATGATATCTCCAAATGTCTGACCGCTTGATGGTTCTTTGAGCTTTCGTAATTTCCTTTTCCAAACTGGTTTGCATTGTTGTGTCCATCTAGCTCTAAGTCTGAAGTTGCTAACCACTAACTTATGTTGAGCTGTACATTCCTCACTGGAAAAGGACTTTGCATTTATAAGCATCTCTTTATCTCTGTTTCTGATATGGATGTCGTCAATCTGGCTTGTATGCCCACCAGACTTACTATGGCATCACCACCCATGCTTTTTGTTGTGACTCCTGATTCCCCACCTCTTGACCAGACCAAGCCTGAAGATAATGGGATCCCTGGGTTGCAATGTGCATTCAAAGTGTCAATGTTCACTGAATCCTGCAGTTCACGTGGATTGCTTTGCTCTTCATCTATGGACGAGCCAAGTGATCCCCTGTCCAGGGTTATGCTACTACTACTATGTTACACCTGATTATTTCAGTCTGTACTTGCTATGCAGCACAAACAAGGGATAGTGACATGGCAGCTGTAAGGTCAAGCATCTGCAAGGGAAGAGAAAGAAAAAAAATAAAAGGATAGGGTGACTGTTGTAGGTCAGCATGCAACTGTCATCGCTCGCCATGACATCTGGGGCGAATCGTCGAGGAGGCCTCGGCAGATGTATGTAAGGAAAGAGCAAAATGAAACAAAGGCAGGCGTGATTTGCAGAAGTTAGAAATATTTTGTCATTAAAAGTTAACTGATGACTCTAAATATTCAAACTGTTACTTCTTACCTGAACAATTTAAACCAAACAAATGGAAGATCATGTTTGTTACTAATTGTCACTTACTTACTGCCTCTATTGGAAAATACTACTACAAATAATATAGATGGTTGACATTTGTGAGAGTGAAAAGGAATGGTAAGACAGAATTCAATTCATGTTATGAGTGAATAATCTTTTGAGATAAGTGCAGGTATGGCCATGTTGTAAAGAAGTCACTTCCCACCCACAGTTTCAAGTCCAGTCCTACTTGGGCAGGTGTCTTCTATTACAACCAGCCAAAGCCTAGTGAGTGGAAACTAAAAGTTTGTCATGTGTATATGTGTTTGAAAGTGCTCATATACTCTTGTCAGGACTTCACACAATAGTTACAAACAGGTGTCCCATCATACAAGTCAACCAAAAACAAAAATTCAAAATTCAAAGTGGTGATGAAAAGATAAGCAAAAAGCAGTTTGAAGTTCAAAGAAATTATGAAGAATATAGAACTTATCCACTCTCAAAATATACTAGAGTAATATCTGGCTTTTTAAAAAACATGATTGGATCTTATAAAATGTTTTTTTACAATGTAAGACTGAAGATAAATGTATTGAAACTTATCAGACCAAAAATGTATTTATTAGGAATTGTTTTCATTTTATTTATTTATTTGTTTTAGGTATGAAGAAAATTCAAATGCAAGACGTCAGGAGTTATCTCGTCGACCAGGTAAATATCTTTTACTTCTCATAATTCTGTAAACACGTTCATATTATTTTAATGTCTGATAGCTTGAGTCACACATTTCTTTTGTGCCATGGTTTCTATGAGACAGTTACTTGTTATTTAGTAGTCAATTCATTTACTTTTACAGCGGCAGGATGTCTTAGCAATGCCTTCTTATGATTTATGTTAGGCTTGTTTAAACATTTAGAGATATACCTAAAAACATACAGCATTTTAACTTCAAGGCAAAAATTGTTTTAGCCTTGAACAGTTGATAACGCATTATGAAGCATATGCCTTGTACTATAATATTTGGGGCAATGCATCCCTAAATACATTTTAGATCACAAACAGACTGACTTGCAAACCAATATTCATACACTTTATAAGCACCAACTCAAGTTGAAGTTTACTCTCTTCCACTAAAAGAGGTCTCTATTTTTCTGGAACTATTAGAAGTCACCTCCTCTTTGTAAACACCTTTTCTTCATCATCCAATGTAAATGATCTTACCTCTTGGACTCTGTATTAATTATATTGATTATAATTATATTTTTCTTTCTCTCTTAAACAACCTCCATCTGGAACTTGCACCCTACTTAAACATTTCCTTCATCTTGCCACAATAAACTGTACCAGCCTTACTCAGTTACTTCAATCTCTTTATCTAAGACAACCTAAATAGGTTAGGGTATTTTGCTGTCATTTCTCAGTTTAACATTACAAACATAACAAGAGTTATGAATATTACATTACTCATAAAAAAATTATGAGTGGAAGAGTGGGTGAATTTGAATATTTTTGGTTTATGAAATGAAAACTTGAAGCATTAAATATAAACAGTGATGGACTTTTCTGTCATCCTGTTGAGAGTTCCACAGCTTCTTACTGGACAACCAACACAGATCATTTGCTTATAGTGATCAAATGCTTGCATTGTGCATTAGCTCACTCACTCCAACAGATCAACATTGCCTGTACAGGTACAAGGCATGCCACACATCAAATATCAAAGTGATCACAGAGCTGTGTAAACTTATGTGTTTTGCTCAAGAACACAACACATGGCCTGGTCCAGGAATCGAAATCATGATCTTGTACTCATGAGTGAAACACCCTAATCACTAGGTTACACACCTTAATGTGTAATGAAATATAACTAATAAAATATAAATCTTGCAGAAATTTATATTATAATGAGGAGGAGAAGACATAATTCCAGCATAGATGTTTCAAATCTGATGATAAAGATTTAAGAACCTCTTTCAGCAGTCAGTTTCTAGTTGTAAAAGTTTGAATAAATACATTTTTGTTATTCTGTACTAGATGTTTTAGTTGTTTAATCTATGATCATAGCATTCTGTCTATGGCCATCCCATCTCAGTTTCAAACAGTGTATCTAGGACTACAATATCCAATGTGTCCTTCCTCTTTTTTTTTTTTTCTATGATGGTACGGTTTGGTTTGACTGCTTGCTATCTCTAACAGATCAAGTCTCAGTGTAGAGGCTCCCCCTGTTAAACGTCATTTAATACTGAAGTTCTTAACATTTCTGTAAAATCCCTTGATAGAAACTAAATACCATTCCAGTAGATGTTTGAATGCTTTTTGCAGATGAAGCTTTTACATTCACATTCTTTCCATATACTGAATAAATACACTGTAATCTTCTAAGTAATCTACTAAGTCTCATCATCATCATCATTTAACCCTTTAGCATTTAAACCAGTTGTATCTGGCCAAAATATTCTACCTGTTTTTATAACTTTACACCAGCCAGATCTGGCCTCTCATACACCCCCTGTAATGTTATTCTAAAAGTAAACAGTCACATCATCAAAATCTCTAAGATAGTGCATGATTAGTTCAAGACAGTGTGAATAAATAAGCATTCAGACTAATCTGAATGCCAGCAGTTAATGTCTGTTTTCTATGCTAGCATGAGTTGGATGATTTGACAAGGGCTAGCAAGCCAAAAGACTGCATCAAACCCCAGTGTCAGCTTTGACATGGTTTCTACAGCTGGATGCCTTTCCTGATACCAACCACTTTACAGAGTGTGCTGGGTGCTTTTTTATGTAGCACCAGCACCAGTGAGTTCAAATAACTTGCATGACAAGATGCTTCAATTGAGGTGGGGGGATAGTACTGAGGGAGGTGACTTAATGCCAGGTGATGAGCGGTTAAACTATGATAGAAGCATAGAAACAGGTGTCTTTCTGTAGGGTTAGATACAGTAATGAAAACAGATGTGTTGATTTATTGGAATGTAATTTTTTTAGTAAAGATCATAAATTAATAAGTTATTGCTCAGCCCTGCCCCTTCTTTATATTGATTATCTAATCACAGTGATTACAAGTGGTCTCAAAGGTGGAAACTCAAAGAAATGGTCATTTAGAAAATCTATTTTTTTCTCTGATCACAAGTTAGTTATAGAAGTAAGCTGGTTGATTGCATACAGCATTAGATAACCTGCTCAAAAGTCATGAGTTTAGATGATCTGTTGCAGGTGTTTTATTGGAGTTCTGAGCAAACATTGTAGTCTACATTGCCTGAGTTCATCTAGCTATCAATTACCAGATCTGGAAAGTTACCTGTGATAGGCTGGTAGGAAGATTTGTTAGTTACTTGCTTAGTTGTATTAAATCTGATCTAAGCACTCACCCTCAACAACCCTTGTGGCTCAGGATGATGGAATGAAAAGATGGATGAGGTATATATTATGTATTAAAGAATGAATAAAGAACTTAATCCTTTAGCATCTGGCCAAAATACTCTACTTGTTTTATGCTCAAACCGACTGGACCTGGCCTCTCAAACCCAGCCTTCAATGTCATTCTAAAAGTAAACGATTACATCATTGAAATCTTGAAGTTATAAGATAATGCATGAATAATTTCAAAGTAGTGAATTAATTAGCATTAAATTTGACAGAGTAATCTGAACACTAATAGGTTAAGGTATCGAGTTTGTTCTAGGCTACTGCAGAAGCTTTTGACACATGAAATTTTTGCCTCCCAGAACCTTGATATGTCTAAAATATATGAAAGGAGTAGCAGAACCTTGATATGTCTAAAATATATGAAAGGAGTAGTAGTACGTGACTACAAAGCTTAGAAAAAGAAAAGAAATGGAAGTCAAGTGTTCAAATCCCATTGGCGCCTCTTCTTGTAACTTAGCAGTTCAGCAAAGGAGACCAACAGAATTAGTACCAGACTTTAAAAATAACTACATGAGTTGATCTGGCTAAAAGCCTTCAAGGCAGTGCCCCAGTACGACCATAGTCCAATGATTAAAACAGGTAAGAAATAAAAGATTCAGTTTCAAGTCGTGCTACTTGTATGGAAAGCTGACTTTATTTGCATAAACCAGGTTTATTTAAATTAAGCTTCACTTCTTCCCTGAGTAATTGTATTTAATAAGATTATTGAAGAAATATTCAAAGTTTCCAGTCATCTTTTATCTTTTATTTGTTTCACTCATTGTACTGTGGCCATGCTGGGGCACTGCTTTGAAGGGTTAAGCAAATTGATCCCAGTACTTATTTTTGATACTTACACTATCAGTCACTTTTACCTAACCACTAAGTCACGAGGATGTAAACAAACCAACACTGGTTGTCCAGCAGTAGGTGGGTTGTGGTATTCACAAAGATAGATGCACGCACTCATAAATACATATATGCATACATGACGAGCTTCCACACAGTTTCTGACTACCAAATTCACTCACAAAGCATAGGTCAGCCTGGGCTGTAGTCGAAGACACTTGTCCAAGGTGCTACACGATGGGACTGATCCTGAAACCATGTGGTTTGCTAAGTGAGTTTCTTAACCACACAACCTGGTTGAAGATTAAATTTTGAAAAATTACTTGTTCATTTCACATGAAAAATTAACTAAAACCATGTTTTCAAGTTAACAATATTGAAAACAAGGTTAAATGTAATTGACTAGCCTCTCCCCAAAATTTCAGACCCTGTGCTTATAGTAGAAAGAATTATTACCTCCACCTTAGCAAAGGTGGAGGTATTGTTTTCAGTCATATTTGTTTGTTTGTCCATGAACAAGGTGTCTCAAGAATCACTGGATGGATTCAGATGAAACTTTCAGGGATGTTTGGCCTCATGACTGGCATGAACTGATTAGATTTTGGGATCAGTCCGGTACTGGACAAGGATTCTGGATTATTTTTCCTGTTTTTTTTACTCAATTTTTGAGAGCAGTCAGATTCATTTTTAGTATTCTCTTTTGTGAGAGCAGTTGAGTCTATTTCAGATATTCTCATTTTAAAAATCATCCCTGGCTAATCTTTGAGAAGTCATTGGTATTGCCTTGGTGGAAGTTTGCGCTCTCTGAGTGCTCTTGTTGTAATGCTTTTTTTTCACTTTGTACGTTTTCTTTTTTTATATCATACCAGATTATTCGTGAGTTGTGGGTGTTAGCTTTAACTATGTAATTGTGGGTGGGGGGTGGGTTCTGTGTCCCTCTATATGCATGTACTAAGCACCAGGTGTTTGGCTAACTTGCAAGGACTTGGTCTCTAGTTTAGTGTTTTGTTTATTTTGTGTGGTCATCTTTCTCCCATGGACATAATTTTCATCAGTATGTAGACGTTCCTCATAGGAGCTATATTTAATAATTCTTGATTTGAAAAGGTCTCTGGTCAGGAGTTTAATTTAGAAACCTTACCTGTAACCTACTGTTCTTCCCATTTTACCTGTAAATCTGTTTATATTCTGAGAGTTGTTCTGTTTCATTGATATGTGCTTGTTTATCAATCATTTATATACATTTTATTTTTGTGGTCTTTTATGATTATATCAAATTTATTAGCCTAGACCTCTGTATTAACATACATAGTGTTGGCACTTAGTTTTCTTATGTAATTTTTTTTACGATTATTTCACTATTCTATCTTCACAACACCCAAGAATGTGTTTAGTGAATCTACTTACCTGCATGTTGTGCCCATCTGTGCGTCTGTGATATTTGATTTGATGACTATTGGAGTGTTTTCCAGATGCTCACAACACTCTTATATCCTGGACTCAGTCACATCACCCCATAAAGTATTAGCAGAAGTGATGAATGACAGCAATTTAAGAATTGCATTGTATACAGCCAAGGAAAGATTCCAGAAGCATTTTTGGTGGGTTTGCATGTCTAGGCTTAAAATTTTTTACATCTCTGGCCAATTGATGCAAATGATGAGTTCTTGCTGGTAATAATAAATTCTCAAAGTATGACATGGCAGATAACCAGCAATATATGAAGTGTAGTGAGCTCAAAGGAACAAAGTAAATCCTGCATTCAATTCTCATTGTCAATTAAAGAGAGACTACTGTTGTTTTATGCTTTGGATGGTAGCAACCAATCGGCCAAAATAATTCTGGTATTAATGTAGAGATAGCAGCATTGCTGGAATCATTGTGCTTCAAGAGTAGTTTTACAGGCCTGGATGTGCTGCTGTTAGTTAGACTTGCCCAAGATGTTCAGTAGTAAATAAGAATTGTTGACTTGTGGAATTATTTCAAACAGCTGTTATTGTCTGTTGGGCTGATTCACTCATTCTCCAAAACCATTGTAAAAAATCACTCCTACCAGTTTCCTTTGGCATGTGCCAGCACCATGTAAAAAGCACCCATGCTGGTGCCATGTAAAAAGCACCCATATCTATGCCACTTAATAAGCACATCGTACATTCTGTAAAGTGGTTGGCATAACAAAGGGCATCCAGCCATAGAAACCAAACCAAAACGGATGACTAGATCCTGGTGCAGCTCTCTGCTTTACCAGCTCCTGTCATACCATTCAACCCATGCCAGCTCGGGAAACAGACATTAAATGATGATGATGATATGATCAAACACAAGCCTGTCTTCTTCATTTAAGAGCTCCTACCCCAGATTGTGTTATCACCCATGGTAGCTCTCCATAAAACACAGTTTTTCCACTACTAACTCCATCTACTGGATTGCATGCAAGCTCAACCTATATGTTACAGATTGGTGGAATGAGGCACCTGTTATGTAACAGCACCAGTTCAGACTTTCTAGATGCAATACATAAACAATCTATTTTATGAATGTTAAATTGTTTTTTGTTTTCTTTTGACTACCACAAGTTTCTCTACAAATCTTCACATTTTATTTTATATTATTTGTTGTGCTGGTGTCACATTAAAAGCATTGGTGCTGGTGCCACATAAAAAGCACTGGTGCTGGTGATGCATAAGAAGCACTGGTGCTGGTGCTATGTAAAATGCACCCAGTACACTTTGCAAAGTGGTTGGTATTAGGAAGAGCATCCAGCTGTAGAAACCATGCCGAAACAGACTATAGAACCTGGTATGTACCCTGGCCTTGCCAGCTCCTGTCAAACAGTCCAACCCATGCCAACATGAAAAATGAATGTTAAATGATGATGATGATGATAATGATGATGAAATCTCTACTCTAAGACATTACACTTCCATTCTCTTTGCAGCACTGAAACAATCTATTTTATGAATGTTGTTAAACAGTAATTATTTTTTTTCCCCTGACACTGACTACCACAAGGTTTTCACAAACCTTACATTTCATTGTATATTACTTAGGAAATTTGCAATCCATTTTCAAATGAGATTATCCAGTTGAAGATTTTATAGTTTATCCTGTTAGTGTTAAACCAGCCATGTCTGGTCCAAATATTCTACCTGTTTTATGTTCAAAATGGCTAGATCCAGCCTCTCACACCTATCTTACAATGTCATTCTAAATATAAACAATCAGATAGTTGAAATTTCAAAACTACACGGTAATATATGATTTATTCAAAATAATGTGAATAAATTAGCATTGCTTTTGATGGAGTAACTGTAACTAACTGTCACTCTATCTGTTACAACACCAAAGGTTCCATTTGATCTGATCAACAGAACTGCCTGCTTATGAAATTAATGTACAAGTGGCTGACTACTACCCTGAACATAGTTCTCAGGGAGATTCAGCTTGACACAGAATGTGACATGGTTGACCTTTAAAATACAGGTAGTACTCATTTTTTTCAGCTGAGTGGACTGGAGCAACATGAAATGAAGTGTCTTGCTCAGGGACACAACACACCACCAGGAATCAAACTCATGCCCTTTTGATCATGAGCTAAATACTCTAACCAGTAAGCCGTGCACCTTCATTTGTCAGAGTAATCTGAATGTTAAAGGGTTATACGCCATTTTCAATGAAACATCTGGATTAATGGGGAATCTATAGTCTGCAGAATTCATTCTTAGATAGTATTATTTTACATAGAGGTGCGCATATATATCTTTTTATGAAGACCAATTGATCTCTCTCTCCTCCTCTCGTTTCCTAAACCATCTTACATGTTGCTATTTCCCATCATTTTAATTATGGAACATTAATTAGTCCAAATTCATTTGCTGAATTTTTTTTTTCTTTTTTTTCCCCCCTGTTTCCTGTATGTCTAGTGGAGTCTGTCTGTGTGTCAGAAGAGATGAGGCTTTGTTCAAACGTTCAGAAAAGCATATCACCTGAAAGGAGACAAAAAGTAGGACTACTATGTAGGTACCATGCTAACGCAAATGACAATGAAGGAATTCTTTATACTTTCATTCATTTCGTTTCCTTATCCTATATATATATATCTCCATGTCTCTATTATTAATCTTCACGCCCATTTCTCTCTTTTACTAATAACATAATTAAACAGATTCCTTACTTTTTTCTTCTTGTTAGCTGGTCGAATTGGCAGTGGTCGTTTTGACCGTGGCGAAAGAGATGACCGCCAGAGGGGTGAAGCCCCTGGAACCAAAGGTACCTGCATCAACTGTTTAAGTTTATCTGATGCTGGATATTTGCTGCATGTGTTCTTCTTATGTTTAAAAAAAAAACTGTTTGTTTGTGGTTTGCTAACACACACACACACACACACACACACACACATTCAAGTATACAAGCATGTTTACAGACACACAAATTATATAGGACATTTATGCAGTTACATTAGAGTGCTTGATGCATGTTTGTGACTATGTGTTAAATTATTTCCCACTTCACTCATAAATATATATATGTGTGTCAGTGAAGTGGGAATTGATTAATAAGAGTTCCATACCCTGACTTTTATAGCCTTCATTCTTTCAGTTAAATCCCATGTTTTATTTTTTATTTCATAGATTTTCTGACATAATATTTTATTTAAAAAAAAAAGAAAGAAAAACATGTTTCATTTAAAAAAAAAACTTTCTGAGAATCAGCCACTTAATAAGTGTGTTTTTTTATATGCTCACTAAGAAAGAATTTTAAATAGAATATGTGATTTCAAAATCTCAAAAACATCTTGAGGCTATGAGAATTAATTTAGCTTAAAATTACAAAATTCTCCTCACAGAAATAAGGTGCCTAATAAAAAAAAAATGTTTGATTTATTGTAAATACTTAACCATTCCAATGAGAAAATTTACTGCATGAAACTCAGGATTTGGATCTATTACTTGTAGCTCTCTCTCTCTCTCTCTCTCTCTCTCTCTCTCTCTCTCTCCATCTGTTTTCTTTCTCTTGTTTGTTTTCCTAGAATAGTGTATTCACACACACACACACACACAGAAATCAAAATACATAATCAGACAAGCAGATCTTTAGTGTGTTGGGGAGAAGTGTTAGGTTGTAAGAATAATTGAAGGAAAAGTGATACTGGGAAATGCAATTTGTAGAAGTGTTTTGACATCAAATCTACATTTATTAGAATTTGAAACATTTTAAAATTAAATGTGAAATTTAATACATGACAGTTAAGCTAATATATTTTAATAACATTTAAGAAAATTTGTTTTTTCTCTTCATATCTTATCTGACTACAACATTTGTTATTCTATATAAATCAATGCAAGAGAGTCATTCTCTTTTAGTACCTTATAATTTAACACACGCACCGGTAAAATTTCCACTTCTTTTTTATTTTTCTAAAATTTTCATTGCGTCTTGCAACCATTTCAATATTTTTGACTCTATTGAAAAGCTTGCAAGACGCAATGAAAATTTTAGGAAAATAAAAAAAGAAATAAGTGGAAACTTTACCAGTGAGTGTGTTAAATTATAAGGCACAACAGTATATAGATATAGATATATGTATATATAGATATATGTATGTATAGATATATATGTATATATAGATATATATGTAGATATAGATGTATATATATATATATATATATATATATATATATATATATATATATATATATATATATATATATATATAAAGGATTATGCGAATAAGGGGTCCAACGTAGGTCATATGGAGATGTATCTGTATATATGTAGATATATATGTATCTATCTATATATATATATATATATAAGTATATATATATGTATATATTAAGTATTAATAGAATACAGAAAACATGGTATTTTATGCTTTATAAAACATACGCGTGTTTCAACAAATTACTGCCAGGTTTACATAATTGCTTGTTAATCTACATCTTCAGTGTTAACAAAAAATAAGACGAATAGTGTTAATGCTCAATATATATTCCATTATGTATATAAAACACGTAATCACACTTGTACATGATTGTGTGCATGCACGCACACTCACACACACACACACACACACATACATAAACAAACAAACTCTCTTTGTTGTTCTCTCTTTCTGTTACTCACTCATACAGATGTTTATTGTTGAAATGTTTTTTCTAAATGATTTTGGTTTAAATTAGGATTGTTTGATTATTCATAATTCTGTTTCGCATTATTTGTTGATGCATGCAAGTTTGATTTTCTGTTTGAATATTTTTTGCTATATTGTGCATCTTATTGGTTATTTGATAATGCTATTTCACAAAATCTAATTTTCTTAAGTTGTTGCATTTTATATGTGTGTGTGTGTGTATTCATTCTTAATTTATATATTTACTCACTTCAACATATAACTTGGATATTTGTTTTCTTTATTCACCTTATAGACAGTGTATTTTGTATTTCTTGTTCTCAAAAAAAATCTGTTTTGTTACTATGAAAAATATGAAATATACTCATTTTTTTCTTTCTTTTTATTTTGCTCTCTGTATGTTGTTCAATTATGCATGGCTGACCAAATGTGTCTTTATATTCATATGGAATTATTAAATTGTAATATTAACCTCAAATCGTTAAGTGAACAGTTTTATAAATCTACAAATTATAGACCAAATGAAAAAAAGCAGCAAATATACAGGTATATATATATAAAAAAAAAATTACAGAATGAGATAAAAATTCAGGACTGTGAAAGATTTCAGAACATTTATAAATAGAATGTCTTACAGCTGTTTCCAGCATATTTTATATATCCCTTCATCGGAGACGGTGTGAGAAAATGGTTAAGCAATATTTATTCTAGATAAATGAAATAGAGAGTGAATTGGAGGAATGAAAATGGACATGAGATATGCCGGAATATTGTATCTGTAGTTCCATTATTTGGGCAGAATGGTATATATATAAGATTCCTGTATCTTGTGAGTTATACTCACACACACTCACACATATTGGTTGCTATTCCATTAAGGTAGGATTAACTAACCATGTTCCCTGAGTTTGAAGATTGCTTGGAGATACAAAGCACGTTATAAACTTTCAAAAATACAAAGCACATTATAAAAATCAGAGTGTCTCCATTGCAATAAACTATTAGTAGCTCTTATTTTAAATTTTAATGTTGTGAACATTAAATGATGTATATGTGTATGTATACAGTTCTATATTTAAGAGATGAGGAAATATGTACATTATTTACAATTGACGGATATTTGTCCTCATCTTGTTTGTTGTTGACACAACGTTTCGGCTGATATACCTTCCAGCCTTCATCAGGTGTCTTGGGAAAATTTCAAACCTGGGTTCTCATTCCTAAGGTATTTTTTGATGTTATTATTATGATTATTATTATTCAGGTCACTGCCTGGAATCGAACTAGGAATCTTGGGGTTAGTAGCCCATGCTCTTAACCACTATGCCATATGCCCACAAGCAGTGACTTGAATAATAATAATCATAATAATAATAATAACATCAAAAAATACCTTAGGAATGAGAGCCCAGGTTCGAAATTTCCCCAAGACACCTGAAGAAGACTGGAAGGTATATCAGCCGAAACGTTGTGTTAACAACAAACAAGATGAGGACAAATATCTGTCAAATGTAAATAATGTGTATGTATGTTTGTCTATATCGGTAATTGGCCCCAATGTTGGATGAATCTCATCCAATATGGAAAAAGTTGCAAAATTACTACATGAAATCGTTAGTGGCATTAATTGTTAATTCACAAATAAGGAGTATCTACCAAATGCAGTGTTGAGCACTTGTTTTCACTGTTTGCCACTATTGTACATCTATATAGATAGAGGGAAGAGACAGGCTGTTGGTTTGTTAGTGACTGGAAAATGTTATGACCAAACCATTAGATGAGTTTCTTTTCAATAGAATCTTTAGCTTATGTGTAAGCATATCTGTCATGTAAGTGGCAACTGTTCAGAGCTAGTGTATTTTCTAACTTTGAAAATCAAGCATAGAAACAGTTTTAGTTAGTTCTGGGGAGTGTTGATGTTTGAGAAAAGTTTGAGACTTTTAGGGGTGTGTGTCCTTGCCCATCACCACTTGACAACCAATGTTGGTTTGTCTATGTTCCCATGGTTTAATGCTATGGCAAAGAGACCAGTAGAATCAGTACCAGACTTGCAAAATACTGCGGTCGATTCCTTCAGCTAAACCTCTCAAGGCAGTGCTCCATCATGGCCACAGTCCAATTACTGAAACAAGTGTAAAAAAAAAAATTAAAGAAATTTCCAAAAGAAGGGAGCATTTAATTTCAGCAAGTTGTTGTTGAATGAATTGTATGGATGGCATAGGGAAACTTGTGTGGTTATGAAAAAGCATTTAAGTAATTAAATACATGAAGAAATGAAAAAGTGTGAAGTCCTAACATGTATTTATGTCAAACTACTTGTTTACTTGTTAAACAGGTTATTAGTAATGACTGCTGTTTATCAACTGTGAGAATGATGTAATTGTATGAGGACGGTGTAGATATGAAGCCAATCAAATGAGTTGTCATAAGAGTTATTAAAGCAAAGACAAGATGAAGAGGAAAATCTATTTGCTCCGGAGAGAGAGAAATTGTGTGAGTTGAGTTCGAAGTGACAGAAAGATTTTTATAAAAAGAGAAAAGATTTGGGGAGTGAGAGTGTTATATATTGCATTAAAATTGATAGGTTGGACATGGGAGAAAATGTTACTAATGTACATAAATGAATTATTTACATTTCTATACATATTTCTGTGTTTTGTTGTGTTTATATTGATTAATTCTTCAAGTTTATATCAATTTGGTTGTCTTGGCAGCATTTGAAAATTAAGAAATAAATTGTTAGAATTCATAATTTATTATCAAAGAATAATGTTTTTGTCAAGAAGTCTTTGGTCTGATAGAGATAGCACTGCTGCTGTTCCACAGTTTTCCTTGTCTCCTGTGCATGAGGATTAACGACCATTAATAATCAAATTCCTCAAGTAGTTGGCTCCTTTTGTATTGAGCTATTTTTGATATGCATTTGATTATTTCCATCAGCATGCTATATCTAAACTTTCTCTGTTATGCAATAAACAAAAGATCAAGTATTTCCATTACAACACTTCACAGCCTGAGACTTCTTCTTTAAGCACATTTTGTATGGGATACATTTGCACTAAAAACATCTTTATAGAACATCATCTTTTACCTATGGTTTTATGTAATAATTAACCTGTGCAATATATGATGTTAGTTCTTGTTTTCCCGAAACTAGTTACTGTTTTGCCACATTTTAATATTTATGTAGTGGCCTCGTAGTTAAGGTGTTGTACTCATGATCTCTAGATCCTGGGCTCGATTCCTGGACCAAGTAGTGCATTGTGTTCTTGAGTAAAACACTTCATTTCATGTTACTCCAGTCCAGTCCACTCAGTTGTAAATGGGTAACCCTGCAATTGACTAGCTTTTTGATCAGGGGAAGGTTGGCCTGCTTGCATAGCCAGCAGGGTGGCATCATTTGAAAGCTAAAATGATACAAGGCACATTGTGACTAGTGGCATATAACAAGATCTGATAGTCTGGTCAATCACAATAATGTGATTAAGTACTAAGAGTACAAGGTATATAAAGAGCATTATGAGGAGGAAAGATAAATAGCAAATGCTCAAGGAAGTTCAAAGGCAAACTGGTTTGATAACATCAAGGACTGGACTAAACTATCTTATGGTGATTGTGTATGAAGGCTGAGAAAAACTCAAATGAAGATCCTTGATATTGAACCTGCTGAGAGTAAATAACAGCTGATAATAATAAACTAAACAAAACTAAACATTGTACATTAACCTAAGTAACAAGATAAAATATTTTCTTTTAAAAACTAATTCATTTTAGTGGTTCAAATAGTTTAGAATATTTAAATTTATTAATAATGCTACATTGGTAGATTAATTCCTTCTTAGACCATCATGTTTCAGAATTTAATATTAATTGTGGCATATTACTTTACAATTAAGAATCTTTGTGATCTCAAGTGCAACTCACCATCCTTATTTAATGTTCTTATTCCATGTTGGCATAAACTGATGAACAATAGGCTGCACCAAGCTCCACTTGTCTGTTTTAGCATAGTTTCTGCAGCTGGATGCCCTTCCTAATGCCAACCATTTTACAGAGTGTACTGGGTGCTTCTTTTCATGGCCCCATCACTGGTGATATCATTGAGTACCCACAAGACAAAACCTCAACTCAGTGGGGTGTAGGACTGAAATTATGGTAGAGAGACAGGAGCAAGTGTCTTGCTGAAGAGGTGGATACATGTCTTTCCTATCTAGAAAGAGAGAGAGAGAGAGAGATGATGAGATATTTAAATAAAGCTCATTTTTGGAATGTTGCTTACAGACTCTAAATCATTAAATTATTTTGATACAAAAATTTGATGCCATTTCACCTCGTTTGTAATTAGCATGCCTAAGTGTGTTTTACATAATGTACGGTATACTTTTAAATCTAGTCACATATTTATTTATTTGCAACTATATATTGACTCTATAATGTCACTCTTTTTATAATTAGTTCATATGCAGCATTATACATTTTGGTTGTCATCTTGAATTTTGTGTCTGGAATAACTGGAATTGTTAACTAATAATAATCGTAGCAATTATCGTCAAACAATATATACTTCTAAAATAATGATTTTTATCTCAGAAAAATAGTTACAGAAATCTATTTCTTGTAATGTCGGGTTTTTCATTTTTTCCTTTTTTTTTTTTTCTTCTTTGAAGTCTTTTCTTTTTTGGTTCATCTAAGTTCTGTAACTAATATTTGATATTTGTAATAGCTTCAGTTATGAGTAATAATAACTAGTAAATATTAATTTATGTGTTCTTAATGCATTACTTACATTTATATATTATGGTTTTTGGTATTGGCCCATAATTTGGAGGAAAAAAAAAACATGTTCATACTCAGTGAGAATTGAACCAGGAATGTCACTAAATACCACAGGTTTTTATTTATTTATTTATTCCCCCCCTCCCCCCGTTCCAGTGCTTTACTAGTTTTATGATACATCTTCTGTATTGACAAATCATAATATTGCTTACCTACTGTTGTTCCACTCACACTCTTTATAGCTTACTTATAACAAATCTTAACTGCCATTTTGGGGAATATTAGTTAACTTGATCTCATTTCAGACACCTTGATGTGGACTCAAATGTATGTATGTTTATAGGATGTTTCATTTTTTTTTTTATTAATATTTTCATGGGTAAATAGTTTTGGGTTTTTTTTTTTTTTTGTATTTCTGAGATCTTTTTAGACTTTTGAATATTTCTAGCTGGGAATTGAAATGTTATAAAAGTTAGCAAACTGTGACAAATGCTTTATATTTGGTGAGTATCAATTTGTATGAGAATTAATCTATAATATTTTGACTTATATCCAAAACAAAATATATTTAAATATCTGCTATATGTGTTGCTTTTGTTTCTCTTTTAATATTCTTCCATTTTGCCCTTTTTTGTAAACCTGCAAAACGTTTTTATTATATTGTAAATATTGCAGTAGTTTCTTGCCCTGCAGAAGTGGTTGAATTGAAGCGCCCTAGCCGAATAGGTAGGTGTTAATTAGATTAATATATGTTTCTGTCATAACTAATTACACAATCATTTATTTTTCTTTTCAAACAACAATATCACCATCAACATTATCGTTACCATTTAACATTCTCCTTGCTGGCAAGGGTTGGATGTTTCAACTGAAACTGGCAAGCTAGAAGACCATGCAAAGCTCCATTGTCAGCTTCTGCATAGTTTCTGTGGCAGGATGCCCTTCTTAACATCACCCACTTTACAGAGTGTATTGAATGTACATGAATAAATTCCACTTTTAAAATGATAGATTTTTAAAAATTTAATAGCAATCTCGTTGAACTTTTTCAAATTCACAACTACTGTGAGTATTAGTAACTGTTTATTACACAGAACTAAACTCTACTTTAATCTTGTTATAAGTGACTTAAAGTTGATAGTGGTGTTTATGTGTTTGTTTTATGTCTATTTTCCCAAGCTAGCTTTGGGTTAGATCTTATTCATCATCATCATCATCATCGTTTAACGTCCGCTTTCCATGCTAGCATGGGTTGGACGATTTGACTGAGGACTGGTGAAACCGGATGGCAACACCAGGCTCCAGTCTGATTTGGCAGAGTTTCTACAGCTGGATGCCCTTCCTAACGCCAACCACTCAGAGAGTGTAGTGGGTGCTTTTACGTGTCACCCGCACGAAAACGGCCACGC
>NC_068991.1:54167471-54183716 GCF_001194135.2 Octopus bimaculoides
TGGTAAATAAGAGGGGGCTGAGGACGGAACCTTGGTGGACCCCTACCTCTACCCGGAATTCATTGCTGTACTCATTTCCAACCCTCACCTTACTGGCAGCATCTCTGTACATGGCTCGCACAGCTCTCACTAACCATTCTTCTATCCCAAGTTTCCTCATTGACCACCAGATAAGGGATCGGGGGACCCTGTCAAAGGCTTTCTCCATGTCAACGAAAGCCAGGTACAGAGGTTTATCCTTAGCTAGGTATTTCTCCTGCAACTGTCTCACTAGAAATAAGGCATCAGTAGTGCTTTTACCTGGCACGAACCCAAACTGCATCTCATCTAAATTGAAGTTATTATTTTACAGCCAAATTTTCTTCCTGTCACTAACCCTTAACTGTGTTTCAAATAAGGGATCTTTTATCCCACATGTGTAAGATTATTTTCCTTTGAGAATTTTCTTAGCAAGTTATTTATTTCAAGTAATCTAGTGAAGGCCTAGTGGTTAGTGTTGCACTCACAATTTAGTAATCCCAAGTTCAATTTCCGGACTGAGCAGTGCATTATGTTCTTGAGCAAAACACTTTATTTCATATTGCTTCAATCCACTGAGCTGTAAATGGGTAATCCTGCTATAGACAAGCTTTCTGATTGGTAATGTATAACAAACATCCAATAGTCTTGGTCACTCATGTCATTGTGTGAATCTAGAGGTAGCAGCAGCTGAACTGTCTCATAGCACCGAACAGTTCTTCATTATGGGAATTACATGAATTCTGTAAAAAGTCAACAACTGACTGGCATTTAAATATTTCTTGGCTCTAAATAAGAATCAGTTTTTGTGATGCACTTTTGGCAGTATTATACATGGGAGGTGAGGTTATTATTAGAGATTGTGTGACCTAATATTTATTTGTAGCAACTTGGAAACCTCCGTTGTGTTTTATTCTTGATCATGTGACGTACAAATTGTTTAACATGTGAACATTCATAATGATTAAGTGTTTGTGACATGTAGGAAAGTGACTCAGCTGCTATGTTCCTGTTGAAGGTTCCTGTTTGAGGTCTTTGACAAGTGAGTAGATGGTCAAGGAGAAGTAAAGCATTCTTTTGTCTATATAGGAATATGAACTGCTAGAAGTGACAACAAGCAGTTGATGAATGTACAGAAAGGAGAGATTACTAAGCCTTAACATTCACCACAGTTAGTAGCAGGTGGTTTTGAAGGAACTCGGGATATGTTGCAATGGTGCAGTCAGACTAGGAACTTCCAATCCTAGAAAGGAAACATGAATGCCTCAACTTAGCTTGGAGGTTTTCATGCTGGACATAGTTAAGATTTTGGTAATGTTTATTGCAACAACATTGCTTTCAATGAAGTTATCAAGATGAAGGACCACTGGTTAGTGACTGAAGAGAGCGAGGCCCCTGCAGATCTGATCTGGCTCTATAGAATCATTATGCTGGTCAATGAAGAGGGACAAGTCTAATGTATTGAAGGAAGAATATTACCATCACCGTTGAGATGTTGGAAATGGCTTTGATGCAAGGTCTGAAAGTTTGTACTTTTTAAGGATTGGATACATTATAGCAGATTTCAAAAGATTCAGATACGCTCGGAGGGAAAGAGATAAAAGAGTTTAGTGAGGATAGAAATTAGCTCTGGAGAGCACTATTTGAAGGTAATGGAAAGGAGTGCCAGTCATTTGTTGGTTCAGATGATAAGATATTCATTATTAAAACTTTAAAATGTGGAAAACAGTAGACTTCAGATGTTTTTATTTGTATTATTTTTTTCTCATTTTCTTTTATTGTTTTAGGTGAGAAAGCTGATAAAGGAAAGAAGTTGTTGGGTCGAGGCCGTGGAAGAGGTCGTGGTATAACTGCACCACCTCGAAGTCGTATCATACCAGCAAATCTTGCTAGTGATTCTCGTAAAGTTGAGTGTACAAGGGATCTGCTTGTTGTAAAGATAGACAATGCTCCAGGTGCTCAAGATGATGTAGAAGTTGAATACTCTGATACCGATAATATTGCATTACGGTCAGTCGGTGGTAGTGGAATTGCTTCAGCTAGCATACCTATTTCATATGATCAGACATCACATTCTATCGTAAGCTCTCCTTACAGTAAGTCCTGTCCTACATCAGGCTGTGCTCCTGCTGAAAAAATGTGGGATACCATACAGGAGAATTCATGGGACCAGTCTCAGATTAACCTGCAAAATGGTGACCACCTTCACTGTGGCAATGATGAGGAAGATGACGACGACGAAGATGATGATGATGATGATGATGAAGAGGGTGTTATGCTGGAAGACGAATATATTGAAGATGGAGAGCTTTACAGTGGTATATATGAAGATGCTGAAAATGAAGCCAATTATGGTCTTGTACATGGCATGGTGGAAGGTGAGGAATGGGAAGACTGTCCTGATGAGGATGACTTTTGCGTTGAAGATGGTCATCTGGTTTATGATAAGACTGATAAAATACAGGAAACTCTTCGACTTGACTGTCAGCTAAATCCTGAAGCCCCGGCTTTTGTTCCCACCTCACCAGATTTTTTGAATGCTCCATCAGAAAATGACAAAACTATCAACCTGGCCTCTATAGAGCATGCCAAAGAGTCTCTTGTTCAAAATAAGAACAAAAGTGTTCAACTCCCAATTTTGAGTAGCAGCTCAGCTAAAGAATTTTCCGCTAATACTGTTGACAAAGATGAGGTCCATGAAAATAAAGTATTAAATGACTCTTCCTCCTTCTCCTCCTCCTCCTTAAATCAAAATCTTTGCAAATCAGATTCTCAGAAAGTTGTTGAGAATCCTGATAAATTGACTAAGACTGATAACGAAGGATTAAATTGCCATGACAAATGTGAAGATAAAGCTGATGGTGATGCTGTTGATGATAGTGATGCTAAATTGGAAGATAGCTCAGAAGCATTTACAAAAAGTTTATCAGATTCAGATAGCCTTGTTCCTGATACAGATATTGAGACCAACAAATTAGAAGAAACTAATTTAGACCCACTGGCAACAAAATCTGATGAAACTGTTCATAGTCACAATGAACAATCAGCAAATAAGGTAGAGAATTCTGATTCTGAAACCAAAGTTACTACAGAAACAGTTAGATCTGAAAATGAACATAATTCTAATGAACAAATAGCTAAAGCAGAAAATATAATTAAGGAAACTGATGTAGTTGATAATAAAGATAGCAAAGAGTTGAAAAGTGAAGATACAGACAGCAAAGAAGATGTAGCATCAAAAAGTGAAGATAGTGAAAAAACCACAGTGCCAAACTCAGAAACTGATACGAAAACAGAAATTGTTAATGACCAGGCTTCAGTGTGTAACACTGAAAGCATTGTTGATGAACAGAAAGTAGATGTCAAAATAGAAGACAATATTTGTAAAGAAGAATTAGATAAATCTGTTGAAGAAAATGTTAGCACTGAATCAACTGAGTTAAGTGAAAACCTTGAGACCAAAACTAGTGGGGAGACAGACGATAAAGAGGGAAAAGCACCAGTGAAAGAAGATCAAAGTAAAGCTGACGTTGGAGATAATTCTGAAAACTGTTTGAATGTTACTTCTGATGCTTCAAAGCAGAGAAATGACAATACTAACAGAGACGTTTTTTATCCAACTGAAGAAGTTTGTGCAGTCACGATCAAAGAAACTTTGCAGACTGTCAAAGATGCTGGTGCTTGGAAATTAAGTGTCAAAGATGATATTGAAACAGTATCAGTGTACAAGAGTTCCAATGAGTCTAATGCCTCTGATTCCAAAACTGAAGGTGTAGCTGCAGCAGGTTCTGTCTCCTCCTCCTCCTCCTCTCAAAATCCGTTGAAGGAAACTGTTTCTAATAATCTGCCAGACAGCAATAACCAGTCTGTTAATAATGAATGCAATGATCTTCACAAGAGCAGCACAGATGAAAAATCGAAAACAGGTATTAAACTTCATTCTTCTACTGTTAACATACATTTTTTCACAATCTCTAAGGCTACCATATTTACTTGTGTATAAATCACACTATTTTATACTTGATTTTAACTGGAAAAACTGAGGTGCATCTTATACATGGGGCAAAGCTTAAAGCTATGAAGGGATCAAATTTTGTATTAAGATTTAACGCAAAATTATGGTGCAACTTATACATGGATAAATACAGTAATTTCTTCTGTCTGCTTAAAATGTTAATCTTCCATTTGACCATTTCTGTTTTTATAGAATCTCCAGATCTCGTAAGTGATTGTTCAGAACAAGCATTAAACTCTGTGTAGAACTGACTTTGAGACAGTTTATAACAGGTGAGGGAACATTCTCTTCTTAATGTATATAACATATTTTTGTGGGAGGGAGTAGGGTAGCAAAACATTTATATATTTTCCCAGTCTATTATGTGTGGCCAAAATTCTGAACACTTATATGTAGTTATTGTGTGTTGGATTTCTGCCCTTTTCATGCTCAGTTATTTTGCCATTATCTTCAAACAATATTTTATTATTTTCTAATTTTACAAATACTTAAGAATTGGTATTTTGTTTACAATAAAACAAGCAATTAGAAAACTTGGATTAAATAATGAAACATTTATGTAAGAATAAATGATTATTTCATTAGTCAGCATCAAGGCAGGATCATACCACTTTTGGTAGCCAACCGTTGAGGCGCAGTCACACCATTCGTGTTTCTTGATCAAATAGTTTTTTTTTCATCTTTTACCATTTACTAGTTTCAGTCATTAGACTGTAGCCATGTTGGGGCACCACGTTGAGGAATTTTTAGTTGAATGAATGAATCAATCCCCAGTACTTATTTTTTTTAAAGCATGGCACTTATTCTATTGGTCTCTTTTTGCCAGACCACCAAATTGCAGGCATGTAGACACAACAACAACTACTCGTCAGACAACAGCTGGTTGTCAGGCAGTGGTGGGGAACAAACACAGGCGTATGCGTGCGCGTGTGTACACACACAGACAATGGGCTTCTTTCAGTTTATGTCTAGCAAATCCACACCTGGAGCTATAGTTGAAGACACTTGCCCGAGGTGCCACTTGGTGAGACTGAACACAGAAGCATGTCGATGGGAAGCGAGCTTCTTACGACACTGCCACACCTGTGCCCTTGATGATATTTGTATTTAAACTTGCATTCATCCATTACCATCATGACTGTTCATGTTAGGAAAGATTGGAAACTAAGTGAAGAAACAAAGAATACACCTTCCAACACCCAGCCAGAACACTAGAAGAATGGTGAAATCAATATAAACTTTGTCAAGGCTTTAAGAATATGATACAGTGAAAACCACAAAAATTGTAGAAAGAAAGAACAAAACAAAGAGTAACCAAAACAATTAAATTAACTTTGATTACCAAACAACATAAGAATGTAAGAATGAATACAATAAATGCAAGCAACTTGTAGAGCTAAGTGACACTGATGACCATACAAATGTAAGTTATTGACTTTGATTGAAGACGTAAAACATACTTGACTGCTTTTGAGGGAAGAAAGTGCCTTAATGGGTATTTGAAGATAAGGTGTAAACAGCAGAGAATTGGTGCAAAGTCATACAGAATGATGAGACAAAGATTTCTATTTTTAGAGACAATTGACTAAAATACATGAGATGCTGGCCTAATGAATATTTCTTAACAGTCTATTAGAGCAATAATGAAGCATCATATCAGGACGATGCAATGGGGTTGTTTAAACATTTATTTTAATAATATTGATGGTAATATATTGTGTAAATTTAAGGCAGTGAGCTGGCAGAATTGTTAGCACAGCAAGCAAAATGCTTTCATCCGTTTTTACTTTCTGGGTTCAAATTCACCTTTTGGGGTTGGTAAAATAAGTACCAGTTGAGGACTGTTGATGTAATTGACTTACCTCTCCCACCGAATTTGTTGGCCTTGTGCCAAAATTTGAAACCAAAATATTGTGTAAATTTAAGGTAGCAAGCTGGCAGAATTGTTAGCAACTAGGCGAAATGCTTAGCAACATTTTGTCTGTGTTTACATTCTGACTTTAAATTCGCCAAAGTTGATTTTGCCTTTCATCCTTTTGGGGTTGATAAAATGAGTACAATTTGAGCATTGGGCTTGATGTAATCAACTAACCCTTCCCCCAAAATTGCTGGCCTTGAGCCTAAATTCGAAACCATTATATTGTGTAAATTTAACCCAAATGTCTTTATTGTGTTTCAGATTGTATGGAAAAGCATCAATCGTCATCAACTGTCTGACACGAAGAACGCATTTCGAAATGACCCTAAGAGATGTGGTCACATATTTTTAGTTCCATGCCAATAATCATAATTATCATATCATCACTGCTTGCACTTTTTCTTTATACTTTCTACTCTAACACTCTGGCCTTCATATCAAAAGACAAGCACTACTAAGGCTACTGCACTTCTCAAATATAAAGTCTCCAACTTGTGAAATACTTTCATTTAGCTATGGTAGCTTGACAAGAGTTTTTGATGGAAACAGTAATATTTGACAAATTCTCAGAATTGTGTATTTGTTTCAGAATCCTTTCTCATTGATACAGAAATTCAAGAGAAAGTCTAGAAACACTTACTCCTACTGTTGTTACTACTGCTACTGCTATTATGGAAAAAGTAAAAAAAAAAAAACCCTTACAGTGTTCTGTTAATTTTCCATCTCTGTAACAGCAACACTCTTGACAATGATGATGATAATGATTGCTTCCATTGACACCACGATTAAACCATACCATCCTCCGTCCCTCACAATCTATTTGCTGTGTACGTGTGATGTAATTGAACATTTTCTATGAATTTTAAAAGGCTCACTGTTTGTAATGAATGAAACAATCACTCTACTCCTCAACTATCATCACACCAAAACATTTTCTCCTTTAATCAATTGGTTTTGGCGCTTATGTGCTTAGAAATATTTATTTATATACATTTTTTTTTGCTCTCTTTTTTTTTTTTCTGTTCCAATTTCTTCGCAGCACTATCTCTCTGAATGCATGTGTGTGTATGTATCTTATAAATTATTTTATTTTCAGTTTTAAAATCTCTTTTTGAAATGTGTTTAGTGCTGTAATGTTGCCAATTAAGAAAAACTTACATTGATTCAAATTTATCTTTTAATTTATACAATTGTCTATCTAATCTATAATTCTTATTGATAAATAACCATTTTTTAACATTCAGTTTACACGTACATCTTCTTTTCTGGGGTTGATGATGACAATGTTAATAATAAAAATTAGTTGTAGTTGTTATAATTATTATTATTATTCAATGTGGTGTTGCAGTAAATTCTAAACAAGTGGAGTCCACCACTTAATTTTAATCTGTAGTTGTAACTACTTCACATACTTTGCTAACGATCTTTGGAAAGGGTTGAATATCACAACATCCTCCTCCTCCTCCCAATGTAAGAAACCACCTGTTCTTTTAATCTTTTCTTCCTTAGTGTAGACAAATAAATTTCTAAACTATATTCTTTGGCTTGGTCTTCTTCCAAGTGTTGTTGTTGTTGCTGTTGTGCCCCACCGCCACCACATTCAGAAGTGGTAGTTTGATAAAATGTGCACACGCTCGGGGTTTTTTATTAAAAAGACTGGAGAGCTCATTACATGCCTTTGATGTTCCTAGATGAACATTTAGAATGTCACATATGTGTTTTTATTATTTGCTGAGGTTGACTTTACCTTTCATCCTTTGGGGGTCGATAAATTAAGTACCAGTTGAACACTGGGGTCGATGTAATCGACATATCCCCTCCCCCAAAATGGCTGCCCTTGTGGCAAAACTTGAAATCATTATTATTATGTGAGAAATTATCATTATTATTATTCTTTTCTTATTTATATTATTATTGTTGTTGTTGTTGTTGCAAAAAGACAGTGGATTGGCAGAATTGTTAGAGCATCAGATAAAATGGCTTGTAATATTTGTTCTGGCTCTTTACATTCTGAGTTCAAATTCTTCTAAGATCAATATTGCCTTTCATCCTTTTGAAGTTTATTAAATAAACTATCAGTCAATATTTAAGTGTCAATTTAATTGACTAACCACAGTCCCCTTCAAATTTCTGGCCTTGAGCCTGTGTTAGAAATAATTATTATTATTAAAGCGATGAGCTGACAAAATGGTTAGCATGCCGGGCAAAATGCATAGCAGCATTTCATTCGTTTTTACATTCTGAGCTCAAATTCCACTGAGGTCAACTTTGCCTTTCATCCTTTCAAGGTTGATTAAATAAAGTACCAGTTGAACACTGGGGTTGATGTGATCAACTTATCCTCTCCCCAGAAACTGCTGGCCTTGTGCCAAAACTTGAAATCATCATCATTATTATTATAGTAGAATTTAAAGAGCACCGAACAAGTTGCATTTTACTTTTTTAATACATCCTGCCTTTACATTCTGAATTAAATTCTCTTGGTGATGGGGCAGGGATCAATAAATTAAGTACCAGTTATCATCATCATCATCATCATCATCGTTTAACGTCCGCTTTCCATGCTAGCATGGGTTGGACGATTTGACTGAGGACTGGTGAAACCGGATGGCAACACCAGGCTCCAGTCTGATTTGGCAGAGTTTCTACAGCTGGATGCCCTTCCTAACGCCAACCACTCAGAGAGTTATGTATTGGAATTAGTGTAATAAAAACCCTCACCACTAAAATTTGTAGCCCTGTGCATATATAAGAAATCATCATCATTCTTATTAATATTAAAGGTGACAAACTGACCAAATCATTAGTGTGTTGGACAAAATGCTTAGTGGTATTTATTCTGAATTTAAATCCCGCCACGGTCAACTTTGCCTTTCATCCTTTCGGGGCTGATAAAATAAAGTACCAGTCAAGTACTGGGGCTGATGTAATTGGCTTCCACCTCCTCTAAATTTGCTGGCCTTGTGCCAAACTTTACAGCTATTATTATTATTATTATTAATAAGGTAGCAAGCTAGCAAAATTGTTAGCATGCTGGATAAAATGCTCAACAGCATTTCCTCTGGCATTGTTCAGAGTTCACATTCCGCCAAGGTTGATTTTTGCCTTTCATCCTTTTGCGGTTGATAAAATAAGTACCAGTCTAGCACTGCGGTCGATGTAATTGACTAACCCCTTCCCCCAAAATTTCTGGGCTTGTGCCTATTGAAGAAAAAATTCTAATTGTTATTATTGAATATAGTTCTTACTTATTTATCTGTACAGCTATTCAATGTCCAACTTCTGATTAAATGACAGCAATTTTTTAATAATTTTTGAAATACTTTTTCAGTGGTGTTTGGATATATCTGATGCAAATTTTTTACCCCTCTTTTCAACCCTTACTTTAGTATTTTCTGAAGTGTTAACAGCCATCTGACTGACAATATTTGTGTGTTTACCTGTGAGCACCTTATTTATGTATTTTTTATTTTTATTTTTATCTGAGTATTTAAAGAGTGATTAGCCAGTAGTCGTACAGCTTACAGCTATTGATATTCTTATAATGATAGATAGCAACTCTGATAACTACACAGTAACTAGACTGGCTGTTTTTCCTTTTTAAGGATGAAAGAAGGTTTCCAAATTAAACTTCAACTAACCAGTCATCAGTTAAAATAATTACACATCTGTCCTTGTTTATCACGAGTGTATGGTGCTGCACAAATCAGTGATAAATGAATCATAGAAACTTATAGGGATAAATAGATTTCATTCTCAGACCCTCGAGTTATCCTGAGCAATTGTGGATAGTGACTGGGGCATGCTTTTGAAGTCCAAGCAGAAACTATCTAATCACCGACCCATGTTATCTCAGATCAGTGATAAACGAAGACAGATGTATAAACAGTTAAAACTAATTGTGATATCTAAAATGGATGCTCTTTTTAATTATTGTTGAACTTTCTTCAACAAGTTTCTTTCTTCAAGAGTCAGCTTACTTTTACCATTTTCATGTTGCTGTCTTTCATATAATTTTCTTTTCCATAGGTGCCTTTCACAATTTAACATTAGGGCTAAAGTAAAATATAAAGATAAATGAAGATTTTAAAACATTGCTATTTATTTATTTATTCAGCATTGCTTTGTTTTTATTTTCTCTCTTTTAATTCTATTTCTTCTTTAATAATTTAATAGCTATAACTGGTGATGATGATTATGTAAATTATTTTATTATATACACATATATAATGTATGTATATTGTGTACCCAGACTACTGCCTCATACTCACATATTAGTGTTCATATATACACACATATATTGGTAAAAAGTTGCCTGCAAATATGTCGAATATTTCAGGAAACATCTCTGATATTACATATCAATTTCAGAGAGTTATTGCTGAAGTATTTTGAGATTCAGAGCTATTAAGAGATTTGTCTGAAACTCTCAGTCTATTACAATATAACATGTTCTCAGAATTCGTTTAGACACCTGTTTTGCAAAATACATGTGTGTTTGTGTACACACACACACATTTTTTTTATACTTAAACAAATAATTGTACCTCTGTGTTAAATATCATTTTACCCTAAATTGGTTGAGACAGTTTTGACATATAATCCCCCGTGATATTTTTTACATATTCCAGCAGAACAAAATATTCTCTTTGTATTCTATGAAGCCAAACCATAAGAAAGGTCTGCTAGAATTAACAAATATGATGACCAGGAGTTTTTCATGAACAAACCTTGAAGAATATTCATTACAATGCCACTAATAATAAAAAATTCTTCGACTTTATATATATATATATATATATATAGTTCACTGAAATTACTTTTAATTTTAGACATAACAAGTAGCATTGATAGCTATAGTTTCAGAGTAATATGATTATGCTGAACTTCTGAATATATACATACATGTGTGTGTGTGATTATATATATATATATATATATATATACACACACACACATATATATATAGATACATATATATATATATATATACATATATATATATATATATATATACATATATAAATATATATATATACATACATATATATATATATATATATCATCATCATCATGTATGCGTGTGTGTGTGTGTGCAACAACTACATCTTCATTTGGTTTTTTGTTGGTTTGTCTTCTTATTTTTTACAATATGTTTATATCCCTGTGACTAGTAAAGTTTATACATAGGGTCTCTTGGGTTCTTATCTAATTTTGGGATTTCGTTATATCAGTAACCAAGAGTTTTTCATTTTATTTCATCATATTTAACCAGAATACTATTTAAGAAATTATATGTGCACACACACACACACACACACATATTTATATATATCTATATAATAAATCAAAGGGGACCCAGCAGTTACCTTTGGCAGCACTCCTGTGAACACTAGCTATCGGAAATTTCTTTGGTAGAAATATTAGTTTCACACAAACTGAAAATTCAGACGGTTACCGTCTGTTGTGGAATATAAAGTACCAAGTGAAGAATGGAGTTGTTAAATATGCATGCACGCACACACACATATACATATATATATATATATGTGTGTGTGTGTGTATGCATGCATGTATGTGTGTGCGTGTGTATATATATATATATATATTTATATATATATAGTAGTTGCCTGTTAAATGTCTTAATTACTGAAGATGAACCATCTGCAGAAAATTCAGCTATTTCTATATATAGTGTCCATACTATGTATATTTGCTGTAAATATACTGTAAATATACACTGCATGTATACTATATATATTTACTGCAAATGTACATTCTAGTATAATATAACTCAGAACTGTAATCAGTGGGAGTACTGTAAAATTGGCAAGTGTTTTTTTTATTAGGTTGGAAATAACAGGGAGAAGTATAGACTCCACTCATCTGATTTATTACTACACTGCATAACAAGGAACTCGTTAGTGATATTCCAATGACCCATTGAATTTGTAGACTCACAGTTATTGATCAATAGGGGAATAATATCTATTTGGTTATTAGAGAAAAAGTGAATTAGTCAAACTTGTTCTATTTATGAAGTAAAAAATTTAACTAGCTTTTAATTATTCTGACTTAATCTCAATTAACTTGGAATGCTAAATGCTTTTATTTAAATGTTATAGTTTTTTGGGGTTTTTTTTAAAAAATATCTTTTGATGAAGTGAGAATGACTGTTCATTTTTATTGCACTACTATTGTAATTTTTAAAATTGGCTGTGAGAATGTACGCATTATTTATTTAATTTAATTTATTTTTATTTCTATGCACATCATTGATGTAACTTTATCCTAAACAAAAGAAGGAAGAAAAAGAAAACTAGTGAAACAAAAAGTTATTTTTCATTTTCATGTTTTATTCTTTTATGTAAGAATTGTTTTGGGGATTTCTCTTCTCTTTTTTTATTTTTCCTTTCATTAAATAAGTAATTGTTTTATACTGTATTAATGTTGTTAAAAACAAAAAAAAACACAGTATGAGCAGTTGAAATATAAACAAAAATGCTTGTTGTTGACTTTAAAATATGCTTTAATCTCAAGTGATGTTAAATAATAGCTTTCAAATAATTTTCTAGTTATCTAACATTTTGCATTTGGATATTCAGAGCTTAATATTCATAGATTTATTTTTAAAGATATACTTGAAAAACTTTTTGCAACTACTTGAAGTTTTTTAAAATCTAAACTCTTATATATATATATTAATACTCATAAATTTTTTCTTTAAACTTTTAATTGATTAGAATGAACTAAGTCATTTCCTCTGATAGTATTATCTCAGCACTATCTGAAGGTCAATGATCAAATAGGTTAAGTTTTAATGGTTCTTGGGTTGTGAGTTCTTACCCTACCGCAGACACAATTTTGTACCCTTGGAGCAAGATATATCTTGCAATGATTACTTTAATTTCTCTACATGGTAATATTAACTACTTAGTCATGTTGCATTTTATATACCAGTTACATTGTAAATTATGTTAAATTGTATTCAGTTATTTTAATAAAAACATGAAAAAGTTTTAAAAGATAATATAGCTGTTGTTTTCTTTTCTTATGTTTTTTTTTTATGAAGTTTAGTTTATTTTTCTTGGATTCTTTGAAAGACTCAGTTTCTTGCCAACACACTTCACTGACACACATTTTTGTTTTGAAACCCTGTTTCAACTTTTGTTTTAATCTTCAGATTCCCAAATATTCAAATCTGAATCTAACTACTGAAGGGGAACCCCAGTTACTTGTCATTTAAACATTGAGGGGGGGGGGCCTTTACATAGTTGCTCGACCCACTAGAAATAGCAGCTTAATCTCCCTCAAATAATGCCATACCATCTTAACAAATGAAAAGAGGATACACTGGGCAATCCTAGATGTTCTAAAAAGATTGGATGGTCACAACTGGATTGGCTTTCACTCTGATTGATGAGGTTTGAACTGGAGCCAAACAGCAGCACAGCAATTGTCAATCCAATGAGAATCCTACTATCTTTAAAAAAGGAAGGACACATTGTACATGTGCTTCAAAAAGACAGGATGGTCATGGCTGGAATGGTTTGGATTCTAAGCCTGCTTGTTCAAGGCTAACCTGGGGCTAAACAACAACACCAACAACACAACCGTTGTATTCAATTTGTTGTGTGGTCATCATGAAAAAAGTATAATTTATTCATTTACCAAACTACTAGATATCCTTCTTTTGCTATTGTTGTCGGTCATATTTTTTATGCAATAATAATTTATGAGGAAGCCTCTTACACAGTTGCTTGACCTGATACAACTAGCAGCCAAATCTTAAAAAAAAAATAAATAAAAGGTAAAGGGCAGATACATTCGATAATGTTCCCCTTGGCTTAATGTCTGAAAAATATAGAAAGAGAATGGTCAATAAAGAAAGGAAACTGGTTTCCGTACATTTTCTTGCAATGTTATCAATTATCGAATTTCTGAACATCTGTGTGTATGTATATAATTGTATATGATGTCTGTGTGTGTTGGTGTATATATATGGATATGTATGTACATACATACAGATGTGTACACACACACACACACACATATATATATATGTATACATAAATATATATATATATATATACATTATAGCTTTTTATACCTTTTATTTCTTCAGATGCCAATTCTGATTAAGATTCACTGAACTACAATTCTGCTTAAGATTCACTGAACTACAATTCCCAAGTGAAATCAAAATTCTTGACATGGGTTTTACGCTCTTCTTACAATCTGTGCAAATTTTTTTCATCGGGAATTATTTCACAGTTTAGCTGCAGTACAAATTATCTCTTTTGCACTCTCTAATCGTACCACTAACCACAATGCTGCTTATCTCATTCATGATTTAAATTTTTTAAGATCATTCCTATTTTCATTTTCCTTCTTTGCTGTTATTGTTAATAGACAAGAATGTACATGAAATTCCTTATAAGGAAATCACTCCAGTGCACATATATTGTAAGGTGTGACCTTGATATTTTGCATATATTTAGAAATGAACTTTATGTTTGTATGTATTCAAATATTGCTGCTCATACTTCTGTTGACTAATTTTGGTAAATCCTTAAAATGAATGTGGCTGCTTTTGCTTGTATTTTTTTTTTTTTTTTTTTTTTAGCTGTTTCTTCTATTAATTTTTAATTCTTTCTATATTTTCTAACATGAATAAATTTTGCAAACTAATACTTCTAATGCTCTTAAACTTGATATTGAAATAGCTTTCACAACAACAGCAAAGATAACATCTTTTAGAGATTTTTTTTATATATATAAGACGCACAAATTTCTTCCATTGCATGGAATTTCACCTGTTTGCATCTTTAGATGCAAAAGCTTACTGTCCTCTGACATCTCTGGTTGAGATTTGAATGCAGCTTCTATAAATTATAGCAATGGCAAATACAATAATAATAATAATAATAATAATAATAATAATTCCAATGACAACTACCACAACAATTTTCCTACTAATATCTTGTTTTCAAAATTCTTTGTTAGATTAGAGTAAAATTTAACTTTTTTCCTTCAAAATGTTTAGTTCACCATTGAATTTCATGTCCAACATGATATATAAATATTTACGAACAAAGAACTCGAACTTTGTTGCTTTCATTTTGGGTCTACCTCTTTTTTTTTAATGTTGCTGCTGAGAATATTGCTCAATTTTTTAAAATCTTTTTCTTTCTTTTTTTTTTTGGCTTAACAATGTCTTGTTTTCTCAAGAAGCATACAAATGTGTAATATTTAAAATTTTTTAACTTTTAATATATACTAGGAATTTATTTTGTATAAAATTAGAATTTGTTTTTATTTTGTATTGGTGAAAACAAATCTGTTGATAAATATATATTGCTTTTTGTCAAACAAATGAGGAAGAGTGCTCAATATGTTGTAGAGGATATGGCTTTTTTATTATTTGAAGCTGAGAGTTTGTCTCGCAACTTGAGTTTTAATAAAAAAACATATATACATACATTATTATTATATATGCTTATTTTCATGTTGTCTGTTCTCTCTTAAATAGGTCTAATGTATGTTAATTGCATGTTTTTTTTTTAATATTTTTTATATTTCTGTTTATCTTTGAAACTGGAGTTGTTGATAATCTTTTGTATTTTTTTAGTTTTATTTAATATATTTTCCCCCTAGCTCCACATAAGTCCTATTTTTCAATGTGAGTGTGTGTGGTTTACATTTATATGGTAAATCAGAAATTATGAATTTTTTTCCCCCTTGTATGTTATCTTACTCATTGGCTGTAGCCATGCTGGGGCACTGCCATTTAAAAATATATTCCTATGATAAATACAATGTTGTGTGAGGTTGTCCAATTTGTTTTCTTCTATCATTGCAGTCGCAAATAGCAGAAAACTGAACTGAATGCTTGATATTGTTTCATTTCATCCTCTCCATGGAATCAAAATTGTGTTTCATTCCTCCTGGGTCAGGAGAAATGTCCATTCAGTCCATTCATACAAACATTGGTGTTGGGTCTATTTAAAAGCAATCATTATTACTCTTTTGTCCTAATATTATTATTATTATTATTCATTATTATTAGTCCCCCCTCCCTTGCATACCTATTCTATCAATAATAATACTGATGCTTGTATAACCAATCTTGTTCAGGATATTTCTGCTGTTAATGACTAAGGCAGTAAACTCTGTACCTAATAATGATTTTTTTTATACTGCTGATTGGGTTATGTGCTTAACGAAGATACTTAATTCTACTTGGCTTGCAAGCACTATTATTATTATTATTATTATTATTATTATTATTATT
>NC_068991.1:54183726-54186032 GCF_001194135.2 Octopus bimaculoides
ATTATTATTATTATTATTATTATTAAAGGCAGCAAGCTGGCAGAATTGTTAGTGTGCTGAGAAGAATGCTTTGCAGCATTTCATCTGCCTTTACATTTTGAGTTCAAATTCCACTAAGGTTGACTTTGCCTTTCATCTTTTTGGGGTCAATAAAGTAAGTACCAGTTGAACGCTAGGGTAAGTGTAATCGGTTTACCCCCCTCCCCAAACTTTCTGGCCTTGTGCCAAAATTTGAAACCATTATTAGTATCCTAGGATCTGGATAATATGCCTTGTGGTATGTAATTGCATCCATTTACAATATTAATTTAAACCCTATTGGATCTGACCTTGCTTTTGCTTTCCATACTTCTAGCATTGATAAGTTAAACCCTATAACTCCTGAATAATGAATTTACAAAGGACTAAAATATTTGCAGTAACCACCGGGTATCATTGCTTGCATGCAATAATGTTATTCAAAGAAATCTTAGAGCTTATACAAGTTTTGAATTTTTGTCATCTTCTCTTTTGGAGTATCAAGAATTATTATATGCATTCTATAAGTACCAGTTGTGTACTGGGTCGATGTAATTGACTTACACCCTCCCTTGAAATTACTGGCCTTGTGCCAAAATTTGAAACCATTATTATTATTTGACAGAATCATTAGAACATCGAACAAAATGCTTTGCAGTATTTTTTACCAGCTCTTTACATTCTGAGTTCAAATCTCGCCAAGGTCTACTTTGCTTTTTATCCCACTGGGGTTGGTAAATTAAAGTACGTGTCAAGTACTGGGGTTGATGATTTCAACTAACCCCCGCAAAACCCTAGAATTTGCTGGCCTAAGTCACAAACAGTTGCTATTAAGAAATAGATGAGTTTTGTGTAGTGGTAACTGTGCAGTAAATAGATTCCATGATCTGGTCTTTTTTTAAAAAATTTTTGGTGAGAACTCTTTGTTATTTTTATGCCTTCAGAAAAGACATAATTACTGCAACTTCTTTGCACTCTTGTGTCTAAGGCTTCATGCCTAATTAAGAAATCATTAGTATCACTCTACTTTGTTAAACAAATCACTGAATTAGATCTAGTTTGACTTCAGTTTGTAATTGTTATTACTATTATTATTCTGTCACTGGCATGCATAATTTACACAGTTATATATTCATGTAAACAAACTCACACTTGTATCTAATATCACAGATGTCTTGCCAACCCATCTCTGACTCTATATTTATCAGTTTTAATACAAATATGAAGTCATGCTATTGACACTCACCTGTACCCTATAATTTACTGTTCCAAGGGATGGTAGCAATCTTGTATACTTTGGAATTGATTTTTTGTTATCATTTGTGATTGACACTTCAATAGAATTTCACATTTTTAATAGTTTCTTTTCATATTCTCAGCCTGATTGCCGTTATGTGGTAAAAGATAATAAAAGCACTGACCATTTTGATATTACATTTAGAATCCTATTTAAATTGTTAGGTTTTTTTATATGAATTTCAAAAGAATAGTTTTCTTGATGTGATGAGAACCAGCATGTCATTTAATGTCATTTGGCATTAGTACTTGATTAAATTTTAAGCTCTGCCAATGTAGACACTCTATAAACATTGTGTATATAAGCACATCACCAGTTCCTCTATACCATTGCTAGTTTGTTTTTTTTAATTACAGAATCAAATTTGCCTGTTTGAAACGAAGTTTTTGCTGTGATTTATATAACTGTTTTAATAACCATATATTATTTCAGTTACAACTAAATTTTCAACTTTTCTTGTCTTTGTTCTTGTTTAAACTTTGTGTTTGTCACTAACTTTTGTAAGACACACTTTGAATACTGTGACTGCATCTTGTCTGTAATGTAGAATAAAACCTCAATGTGATATTAGCTATGAGACACTAATTAGAAACACCTCTGTCATAAGTTCTTTACATTGGTGTAACCCTTCAATGTAGTTTGGGTGGCTAATTAGCAATTTGAATTATATGGTTCTTTAAAGAGAGATACATTTAGCATTTCACTTTCAATGAAAGATATGGTCTCTTTTGTCATTCCACTCAGGAAGCGTTTTTATTTATTTATTTTTTGTTATTTTTTTCTTTTAATGTTATTATATACCATCTGTAGTACAATTAGGTCCAGTGTAGAGAGAGCTTATGAATGGTCAATATAGAAAACCAGAAAAGCTCATTAATTTTATTCATCTGTATAGGACATGAATATTTTGTGGTATACTACTTCACACATCATATTTATACAACTATATGTGATATATATATATATATATATATATATATATATATATATA
>NC_068991.1:54186042-54187779 GCF_001194135.2 Octopus bimaculoides
ATATGTGATATATATATATATATATATATATATATTCATATAAGCATACACTTCTGTTTATTAATATAGTGAAGATATTTTAAAGCATTAGAACATATTTCAATGTTGAGACGAACATTGTTATATTATATTATGACAATATATAGTTTAAATTGTTTCCTAGCCATCCTGTGATCTAATTGAGTCCCATTATTTATATTTTTTCTTTTTTCTTTTTTCTTTTTTGGCATACAATATATTTAACACAAATTGGCAATTGTATGTGATCCCAAATGTTTACTAACTTATTTATATATTATAATGAAAATAACTTTATAAATTAGTCTTTTTTTTTTTTTGTATGTGTGTTTGTGTCTTGCTAATTTAAATTTTTATCTGTTGGTATATTTTCTGTTGGAAATATATTTATAAATTTTCAAAGTTTGTGGAAAGAGTTTAGCAATAGAAACCAAACTCTTATCCTTGGTTTGTATTTTACTGTAAAGTTATAATCAATGACAAATGGCAAAAACAATAACAACAATAATGATAATAATGTCAATTTCTTTTATATTAATGAGGGAACTTTTAGACAGCCAATCCCTAACATATTCTTATTTGAACATTCACTGTGTATTTGATCACAATTTTGTGAAGTTGTTGTATATGTTACACTTGCAAAAATGCAATTGGTGAATAACTAGGATTTGAAACACTTGAGTAATTTTCAATGAGTAGCCAATAATTATTTGCTTCTTGATGATAGTGTTGTTAATGAGAGAAAATCTTCTCTGACAACAATATTGATATAATTGTATTTATATATGTATATATAACCACAAACACTCACTATATGAGAAGGTACAAGAGTAAACAGAAAAAAAAAATATTAACTTATCATTTAATAATATTCAAAACTATCACATTCATGAATAAATTTAAACACACTCACACTCACACACACACACACACATACACAAAGTATGTTTTTCTCCTTGTTTGTGAGCTGCTATTAACACATTTGTAATATACTAAGAATATTTCATGACCTGTAACTCATAACAAACATATTTTACAGCTTAACTATTTTTCTTCTTTACCAAAAAATTTTAATTTGTAAATTATTGACATAACTTACTTCTATTTTTATCTTTTTTTATTTCCTTTTTGTTGTTTGGCATTTATACATTGCTTTTTGTTAATTGTTTGGCATTTATATATTGCTTACCAAAATCTTTTGTATGAAGACATGCTTAAATTTAAGGATGCTTTTTCAAATGATATAAACATTACATACAGATATAAATAAATATATACATCCCAAGATGCATATGCATCTCTCTTCTTTGCAACTTTGTCATGCCTCAAACTCCATACTAAGCACAGTCTCACTCAGACCTTCTAGAACAATCTGCTTTTTTACTTATTCCCTCTAAATAAATCTGTCAATATTCAAATTTCGTACCAACCATATCAATTCTGCTAACATGTCTCTTTGTTCCCCAATATAGTAAGGCCTGAAACTTACAGATAGGTATTGGCTTTCATCAGACTAAGAAAAAAATTACAAGATATTTAACACACACACACTTTAATATGAAAACAAAATCACATCATTTCACTAGTTGTTGTACCCATGATTTCTTGGGGTATTGAATACTAATAAATAAAATGAATGTTTTTTGTGAGAAATCATGCATGTAACTAAGGCTATCTTTTTTAGAAGCTTACTCTTATTATATAAACCTGCTCATATAT
>NC_068991.1:54188096-54196450 GCF_001194135.2 Octopus bimaculoides
ATGTCATATATGTTTATACACATATACAGACTTATGTAATATTAAATATTTCTAATGGTAAACCAATATAAATAACATATAATGCTAGTAGAAAGTTACAATGTGAATTTTAAGTATTATTATTAGAATAATTCTTTAAATGAAAAATATATATAAATGATTCTCTTTGAATTTATGGACATGAAAGGATTAGAGCATTGTGTACACACACGCATACACTTATAGTTGAATTAGAATATATATATGGTTACATGGAAAAAGGTGTGGGACATAAGTTAGTTATGAAAGTGAATAGAGGGGATTTATATATTTGTATACATACACACACACACACACATTGATAGATTCCATTTTCCACATTGCTAATGTTTTTATAGCTTTCATGACATTTTTCAGTTATTATTAAAATAAAGAATGCTTTAGTGCAGTTCAGTACAATACTCAGTATGGTACAATAATACTCAGAACACTCAACTCTATGGCTGCTACAATTTTTCCCATTTGGAAATGTTCAAATTGCATTGTTAATTTCATTAAAGGCTTCAACATTCATAATACAATTTCTTTCCTACCTTAGTCCAAATCGTCATCCATATATAAGATTATTATTATTATTTATTATTATTATTATTTGATATTATTGCATGCTTGCTTGCTTGCTTTGTTTCTTCATTAATATTTTTTATTTATTTATTTTGTTCTCTTTTTTATTCCACATCTAACTGAATAACAGGAAACCTTGTTAATGAAAAGTTTTTTTTTTTCCTCAAAATAAACAAATGTAATAATTAAATAATAAACCAAAAATATAAAATTAAAAACTGAAATAGTCACATGACCATATATGGTTCTGTTAATGCCATTTCTGGTTCTGTTGATACCATTTGCAAATTTGTGTACTTGGATGCAAAGGAAAATAAAGCAACAGATTTTTTTTTAAACAATTTTGTTCTGTTTTTGTTCAGCATCATGTTCTTTTATAGTAACTGTTCCCAGGTTTATTAACTATTCAGATGCCAATCCACCCGAGATTTCCTTTGGTTCTGACCATATCTGGTTCAAATATTCTACCCATTTTATGCTCAAACTGGCTAGGTCTGACCTCTCACATCTACCCTACAATGTCATTCTAAAAATAAACAGTTGCATCATACAAGACAATGCATGATTAATTCGAAACAATGTGAATAAATAAGCATTAAGTTTAACTGAATAATGTGAATGCTTAAGGGTTAAGGTGATCTAAGTTAATGACAGTAAAGTTAATTTACTAAATTTTTCATTATTTTCAAAATTAATTGAAAAAACGTAAACTGCAACAGAAATATCGTACAGAAGGTTTCAACCCTCCTGAAATACAATAAAAACTGGTTTAGAAAAAGAAAAGAAATTCTGAAAAAAATCTTCATCCTGAAATGTCATTTTACTCAGAATTGTTACCTCTTACCATCTCCGAAGATGGTTCTGCTTGACCTTCACTGAGCTCTCCTCACTCATGAGTTTCTCACCAAAATCAACATGGTATCACTTTTGCACCTGCCCTATTTGCCAGATTTAGCACCTGTGGACTTCCATCTCTTCCCCAAGATGAAAATGCAGTTCAAAGGTCACTGTTTTAACATTGTTGTCAAGATTCAGGGTGAATTGCAAAAGTTCCTCAACTCACAGAAAACATCCAGGCCATATTCCAAAACTGGCAGCAATGTTGAGACTAGTGTATTGCTGTGCAAGGTGACTATTTTGAAGGAGATGATGTTAAAATTTAGGTAAATAAGTTATTTTTTTTATCAAACATAGTCCAGAAACCTTTTGATATCACCTTGTATGGCCAGTTTAAATG
Source organism: Octopus bimaculoides (assembly GCF_001194135.2). NCBI lineage: Eukaryota > Metazoa > Mollusca > Cephalopoda > Octopoda > Octopodidae > Octopus > Octopus bimaculoides. The sequence continues at coordinate 54,189,937 of NC_068991.1, forward strand.
CTCAAGGGTTAAGGAATCTTGTAGCTAATAAATATTTTAAATACATTTTTTTACTTTGATATCACTCTCACTCACTGTCTTTCACTTTCTTTCTTTCTCTCTCTCTCTTTCTTTCACTCCTTCCCACACTTTCGTTTTATGTTAATTTTTTTAAAAGTCAAACAACACAGAATGCCTTTTGCTGAAAGACTCTGATATAAGAAAAATCTATACAATTTTTCTTTCTTATCATCCAGTAAGCATTTCTTTAACAGATGACAACAAACTAGAATGTCTATACTCAGAGGTCCAGCTTGTGACAACATGGATGTTAAATGATGATGATGTTCCCTAATTCCTTTGTAAATTACCACTTTTTTAATCATCCAAATAAGATCAATTATCACAAGCATTTTAAAATACATTAATAAGAAATATAATACATAATTGTTTGCATATTTCAGATAATTGAGTGCTCCAACCCATTAATATTCAGATTACTCTGTCAAATGATATCCCTATTCATTCACATTGTTTTGAATTAATCAGGCATTAACCATGTAACTTCAACATTCCAGTGATGGGATTGTTTATTTTTAGAATGTCATTGTAAGACAGGTGTGAAAGGCTGGATCTAGTTAGTTTATATGTAAACTTGGTCAGATGTTTTGTGTCAGATATGGTCAGTTTAAATGCTAAAGGGTTAAGCTGATTCATTGTCTTTTCTTTCAATGCCTTCAGGACAAATGCATGCTATTCTCTTTAATGTGCTGGCTACCAACGAACGAATTATTTCATGCAAAACTAATCCAGATCAGTTTTAATCAAGGTTTTTATGGCTAAAGTGTTATACACATCCATTGTAGCAGTAATCTGGCGTTTATAAAATATTTTCTGCATATTTATGATAGTTTCATAATACAGTCACAGTTTCTATAAGATGCAAAGCAAATTCATACATTTTATATACATTTGAAAAATATTTTATTTGAAATGTCCTTTTGACTTTACTCAGTGTAAAAAGCCAGCTTAAAAGGTGATTTAGACAAAACGCCATCAAATTTGACAAAAACTATTCACTGTACAAATTATGCATTGATTGGGCTTAAATAAATTCTAGTGGTTGTGCAGAAAAAATAGTTTTATTCACTGAGAATTCAGCTCTGTCAGTTGAGTTAACGATAATCTCTTTTTGCCAACCTTTACTTTATCTCCTTTGTTGTCATTTATAAGTCTCTTATCCCCTCACTCTCTCTCTCTCTCTCTCTTTCTTTCTTTCTTTCTTTCTGTGTCTCTCCCTTCTCTCTCTACACTCCCCCCTCTCTCTCTCTCTCTCTCTCTGACATCTATTGCACACTAGTATCTCGTATTTACTGGCTTGTCTAACAACCATGGACATAAACAAAATGAAAAATAAACTAGCTGAGAAGAAGTACTACTATATCTCACCAACAACCAAGAGAAAAATAATTGAGGTGGCCTTCTACTTGGGCTTAATGGCTTTCCTTAGTGTTTTCATGGTGGTGTATTATGTGTTTCTGTATACCCCAAAGAAAAGGAATATATATCATATGTAACCATCTATTCACTGAAAGTGTCATTAATCCACAATTCTTGCACTAGTTTGGTTAGTAATGTACTTTAGGTTATTTAACATGCATCAGTTTTGGTGTACATGAACAAACCATAACATGATACATACTTTGTCAAAGATTTTAAAAGACATTTGCTGAGAAGACAAGTACAAAAAGAATTCTGATGAAAAAAAAATTCAAGAAGGTAAGAATTAGTTTTTGTTTGTTTAATTCACGTTAGATTAAATGAGAATATGTAAATCTATAGTCACATGTGAAAGTCACATGTGAAAATCACATGACCATGATTCAATGATGTCATAAAAATCTTCAAATCACTTGACTCAGAGCAAAAGGAAGATCTCTTCTTCAGATTCATTTTCTTTTAGTGATAGAGGAAGATATCATTATCTTCTTATATATTTTGTCTTCTTATATATCTTATCAATATATTACCTCTTTGTTTTTAATATTGATTTCAAATTTTGGCATAAGGCCAGCAGTTTCGGGGAAGAGGGTAAATCAATTGCATCAACCCCAGTATTCAACTGGTACTTATTTTATCAACCCTGAAAAGATGAAAGGCAAAGTCAACCTTGGCAAAATTTGAACTCAGAACATGAATACAGATGAAATGTTGCTAAGCATTTCACCCAGCATGCTAACAATTCTGCCAGTTCACCATCTTCTGCTTGTTTTTAATATTATGAAGTCATTAAAGGTGGTGCACTAACAGAATCTTTAGCATGGTGGACAAAAGGTTTAGCAGCATTTCATCTGTCATTACATTTTGTGTTCATACTCCACCAAGGTCAACTTTGCTTTCTCATCCTTTCAGAGTCAATAAAATAGGTACCAGTTGAGCATTGGTATCAATGTAAATGACTTAACCCCTTTCTCCAAACTTGAGCCAAAATTTGAAGCCATTATTATCAAATATTGATACTGAATTTTGGTATTCTTAAAGAAAACTAATTGAGAATTATTTCTTCTCTGTTTCTCCATGGTGTAGCTTCAATCAATTCTAATCTTCTCTATTAACTGCTGACCTTTATTCCAAGAAAGACTTCCCAATATGCCAAAAGGAAATTATTGTTCTACAAAGTGACTAAATGAAGGCAGCAAGCTGGCTGACTTGTTAGCATGTTAGACAAAATGCTTAGTGATACTACTTCTGGCTCTTTACATTCTGAGTTGAAATCCTGCTGAGATCAACTTTGCATTTCATTTCTTTACAGCTAATAAAATAAAGTACCAATCAAGTACTGAAGTCAATGTAATCAGCTTGTTTCCTCCCCTTAAAAATTGCTCTCCTTGAATGCTATAATGGTATTGTATCCTGTTCAGAGGTAATGTTGTGTTCTTGGTTAGTTACATGCCATAGAAACCAGGTAACTGGTCTTGTAAATCTTAGAGCTCAAGAATAAAAGCGACAATGGGACTTAATTGAACCATTGCATCTTTCATTTTATTTCATAATTTCATTTTTGTCTCTTGCTTAAAAGCAGTGATGCTAGAATCAGTAGAGTACTTAGTGAAATGCTGTGTGGTTCACAGTGATATCTCTTTACATTCTGAGTTGAATTCCCATAGAGTTAAACTTTAATTTTCATATTTCATGACCAATAATCAGGTACTGATGATCACTATGTATGTATGTATCCATGCATGTATGCATGCATTGCATAAGAGTTAAGGGATAGAGTAGATAATATCCAGGCTACATGTTTCATAGCAAGTGGAACCTCGTAAGTGGTAAATATCCAAATAAGGTGTATACCACAGGTTACTCTTCAGGCCAAGGGTATCTTGATTCTAATCTTCTACACCTTCTTACACCTCGATCCTTGGATCTTACATTTATATATATATATTGTATAAAAATTAAAGTGTGTTCATTCCATTTACATGTTTTATAAATCTTTATATAAATCCTGCATACACTAACAGAATTCCACATGTATATCTAGTAAAAGGAGTAATCCTGCTGTATGATGGCAAACAGTAGTCAATAACTGTCTAGGAGATTTGAAATGCACATTACGAGGTTATTACCCAGATGATATTAAATAAATATATTTTATATATGTATTATCATTGTTTAATGTCCACCTTCCATACCCTTATTCTCTTATTCAGAGATGAAAATTCATCATGATCCAGTTTGCTTTCCATACTTCTAGGATTAATAAAACACCCACTCACACACAGATACATGCATGCTAGTCAGTTATTAAGGATCAATTGAATTGATTATACTCCAATGCAAAATTTGAAATCATTTTTGTCTCTTACTTATGTTCTCATTTATTAAGTAGATTTTTGTGTGATATAACATTTTATTTCAAAATCATCTATTTTGTGTCTGATTTCAGATTTTATTGTCCAAAAATCACATCTAAACAAGTCAATGGCCAAAACACTTTTAATTGCTATTAATTTTGTTATCTGTTACTGCTTATATACTTTTATGTCTGTTGTGGTCTGATACAGTATAGTCATAATTTTGTCTTGTGTAAAAATACACACACACATACACACAAACACACACACACACACACATCATCATCATCATCATCTTTTAACGACCATGTTCTCTGCTGGCATGGGTTGAACAGTGTGACAGGATCTGATGTATCCAAGGACTGCATTGCGTTCCACTGTCTACTTTGGCATGGTTTCTTTAGCTGGATGCCCTTCCTAATGCCAACCACTTTACAAAGTGTACTGAGTGCTTTCTTTTCTGCCACCTGTACTACTGAAGTTGCCATGTAACTCACAGGACTGCAAGCCCTGGGGTAGGAGGTGGGGTCAGCTTCATGCTAGGGGAAGGGAATTACTCAGAGAAGGTGGGGTGAGAAGAGGAGGTTTTCCTTCAGAGGGAGTGTTAGTCTCGAGTTCAATACAGCTTTGATATCCTATAGGTACAATATCTACCACTATCATTTAGCATTACATTAAGATATTCTATGATCAATCAGTAATAATTACTATGATATCATATCCATTTTCCATGTTGGCATGGGTTGGATGATTTCACAAGATCCAGTGAGCTGTGGGACAACACCAAACTCCAGTATCAACTTGGCATGGGTCCAGCCATGGGAGCTATGTCAAACTGTCCAACCCATTCCAGCATGGAAAACAGACGTTAAATCATAATCATCACCATTATCATCATCATCATCAGCATCATCATCATCACCATCATCATCATCATCATCATTATCAACATCATCATCATCATCGACATTAACAGTTAGTACAGCATGAAATGGATGGCCATTGGCAATTACTACAATATTCTATGGATGATCATTAGCAAATATGTTCATATTATGTTTCTATAAGTTTCCATCTACCTCCCTTCCTCTCGTTTTATTTGTCACTCATCACTCATCCTCTCTTTTCTATCATTGTACCTTTACTATTACTACTACTATTATTATATCACGTTTCTCCCTCCCATCACTCTACTGGTTATAAAAGCAAGGGGTGGCACTGAATTTGTCCATAATCAATTACCTCCTACTATCACTATTTATTACTAACCATCTATTTCTCTCTCACACATTTACTCTCTTTTCCTCCCCCTCTCTCTCTTCCATTACCACCCCCTATCACTCATTACTGACATCCATCTTTCTATCTTTCTCACTACCACCTGCTTTTATTACTATTCATTACTCTTGTCTCTCTTTCTCTATCTTACCACCACTCAATCTTATTACCACTCATCATTTTCTCTCTCTCCCTCTCTGTCATACTCATACACATCCATTAGCCTTTTCCCTTTCAGTTATTGTTGACATCTCTTACTCTTCCTTTCTCTTTCTCTCCTATTATTCAATCTACCATCACCTTGTCTCCCTTTTATCTCCTTCTTTTCTCCTGTCATACTACTCATATTGTCTTCTATTCAGTCTCCCTGCGAACAACCAGTATGTAGCAGTCTATCACTTTCTTTTCCATTACTCCCTCTCTTCTGTCAATCTCCCTCTTACTCCCATCGCACTCAATCATCCCTCTTACTCTCTCACTTCTATTATCCTCTCACCTCCTTTTCATCACTCATTCTTCTATTCAGCAATATTGCTTTGAACAAGATAACAATGGCCTCTTAATGCTAGTGTCACAAAAAATACACCCTGTAAACTCTGATAAGTGGTTGGCACATGAACAGAGAAAGCATAGAAAAGAAACAATTAAGTAACCCTTTCTTCTCTAGGATGACTTCTGAGAGGACAACTTCTCAAGTGCTGATGTTATGATAAACTCTACTCAATAAATTCCAAAAATGGGTGATAGAAAGGGTTAGAACCATGCTGAAATGGAACGTATGAGCAAGTTGTGATCCCATCTAGGAAAGTAGCAAGTCCTAGGAAGAACTGATTTGGATCATGATGATCTGTCCAATCCCTGCCAATATGGAAAGACAGACGTAAATGATAATGATGATTATATGATATTCCATAGGTGATTTTTGATAACTACTATAGTATTCTATGGATGGTCATAAGTAATTACTATAATTTTTAATCATTAATAACAACTTCAATATCCTACATAAGACTATTGGCAGCTATCATGATATCTTATGAATAGCCATTAATAATTATAACAATATCCTACGATTATTAACAGCTATATATAACTATTACAATATCCTATGGTGAGAACTATATATATATATATATATATATCATCATCATCATCATCATCATCGATTAACGTCCGCTTTCCATGCTAGCATGGGTTGGACGATTTGACTGAGGACTGGTGAAACCGGATGGCAACACCAGGCTCCAATCTAAATTTGGCAGAGTTTCTACAGCTGGATGCCCTTCCTAACGCCAACCACTCAGAGAGTGTAGTAGGTGCTTTTACGTGTCACCTGCACGAAGGCCAGTCAGGCGATACTGGCAATGGCCACGCTCAAAATGGTGTCTTTTATGTGCCAC
>NC_068991.1:54196639-54198217 GCF_001194135.2 Octopus bimaculoides
TGGCAACGATCTTACTTGGCTTGCTGGGTCTTCTCATGCACAGCACATTTCCAAAGGTCTCGGTCAGTAGTCATCGCCTCGGTGAGGCCCAATGTATGAAGGTCTTGCCTCACCACCTCAGCCCAGGTCTTCCTGGGCCTACCTCTTCCACGGGTTCCCTCAACTGTTAGGGTGTGGCACTTTTTCACACAGCTATCCTCATCCATTCTCACCACATGTCCATACCAGCGCAATCGTCTCTCTTGCACACCACAACTGATGCTTCTAATGTTCAGCTTTTCTCTCAAGATACTTACACTCTGACGGGTATTCACATTGACATTACACATCCATGTTAAATATATATTTTTTTTAACCAAAAATTTGGTAAAAAATATAGTATCTGTTAACAATCTTAGCAAAAAACTCACAGTTGAGTTTTTGTATATATATCCTATATTTTATAATATGATATAATATTTTATGATATGTATTAATCATTCTGGATGTTCTATCGAAATGTACATAGGTCTATTTCATTATTATTATTATTATTATTGTTGTTGTAATAAAGTATTTTCAACGGATCAATTTTGACCTCTATTTAAAGTTGATATATATATATATATATATATACACACACACACACACACACACACACACACACACACACACACACACACACACACATATATATTTGCCTTTTATGTTTTACCTTGATGAAGTTATCAAGTAGTTAAAGCCATATATAATAGATAAAGCTATATATAACAACATGAGGAATATTGGGTTTAAGAAACCTTGAAAAGAAATAAAGTTGAAAGCTGCCTGTGGGACATGGACCCATATCTTCTGTAGTTTTGACAAATGTGCTGCCATTGCACCAAAACAATTCTTCGAATTTCCTTTATCTGTTTTTAAAGCTTTATACTTACCAACAAGAATTGCATGCTGTTCACTTTATAAGAATTTTTTATACTTTAAGAAACTTTGAGAAATGAAAGGAACTGTTTTAATGGTGGAACTCAAAGTAGATAATGCTATAAGTAATAACATGTAAATTATAGGAATAAAATATTTAATAATTATCAAGATAAACAGCATATGACCTTGCAGGTGGGGCCCAGTAAGAATTGTCTTCAAGTCGAGTAGCCCATCCCACTCAAAAGGTCCCTGAATAAGGGTTGTTTAAGGATGTTAAATGAAACACCCATGTTTCCAAAGGTGTATTATCCAAGCCCCAAAGAATTCCTCTCAACACATGGCTATGATGCTCCCCCACTACTTCTGCTCATGATCAGAGATACACATATCATCAGCCACCAAGGGACATGCTCAGTTGGTTAAGGTCAAACAACTGACAAGCAAATCTGTGGTATTGAGCAGAATATTTGCTGTAGCCCATCTTTTATACCAAGACAAAACAATATACATGATAACACTTCCAATAAGTTTAAGATCAGAAGCCATGGGAACCACTGCCTGGTATTATTATTATTATTATTGTTGTTGTTGTTGTTGGTGGTGGGGGTGGGGGTGTTGTTGTTGTTGTCGTCGTCGTCGTCGTCGTCGTCGTGGTGGTGGTGGTGGTGGTGGTGG
>NC_068991.1:54198315-54199840 GCF_001194135.2 Octopus bimaculoides
TGGTGGTGGTGGTGGTGGTGGTGGTGGTGGTGGTGGGAGAAATGTATAGCAGTATTTCGTCTGCTACTACGTTCTGAGTTCAAATTCTACCAAGTTTGACTTTGCCTTTCATCCTTTTGGGGTTGATGAAATAAGTACCGGTCAAGTGCTGTGGTCAATGTAATCAGCTAGTCCCCTCCCCTAAATTTCAGGTGTTGTGCTTATAGTAGAAAGAATTATTATTATTATTATTATTATCATTATTATTATTATCATTATTATTATTATTATTATAAGATGATAGTGTGATGTTAAGATGACAGTAAAAAGGTGTTTGCTAATATATACATTTAAAAGTATTTTGATACTGTTTACAGATTAAAATGCTTTTGGGATTATATAGACAACATATTTTTTAGGATATGAGCACTATTTTTTTAATTTCTTCCATTTTTGGATTTCCTGTTATCTGTGACGGGTAGCAATCAACCACTTTTGTTATCGTTCCTAGGGTACATATGACAACAGGTATTGTTTTAATCTTGAGATTCCACATTTTGCCAATTTCTATTTCAAGATCTTTATACTTGCTCAGTTTTTTGGTAGGTCTTGACAGATACATTTATGTTGATTGGGACAGTCACATCGATGAGGAGGCATGAATTTTGTCTGACATCCTTCAATATAATGTCTGATCTATTTGCATTTATCTTTCTGTCAGTTTGAACAGAAAAGTTCCAAAGGAGTGAGATATGATCATTTTCAAGCATTGGAGGTGGTTTGTGTTCCCACCAGTTTTTATTAAGGGGGAGGTCCAAGTCTTTGCAAATTATCCAGTGAATATACTGTGTTGCCCTATCATGCATGTTGAGATACTCTGTAGGTGCAAGAAGACTGCACATGGAGACAACATGATCAATGGTTTCATTTTGTTGTTTACATACACAACATGTTGGACTACTGCTGTTCTTTAACATGTTGATCAGGTAGCTTCTTGTAGGTAGGCATTGATCTTGAACTGCTATGATAAACCCTCCTGTTTCTGATTTTAAGCCAGAAGACACTAACCATTGATGGGTAAGGGCTTAGTCAACATCAGCATTATTAGTTTTCTTTGGGTATTTGCTATTGAGAGGTTTTTCTTGCCATTTATCAGTAAGCATATCTAAAGCAGCAGTTTTAGCAAGGGTTGTCATGTGCTTAGCTTTTTCTGTGCTTGTTTTCACTATGTCTAATTCTGAGATTTGCCGTATTTGGAAATCACTAAGATTTATAATTATTGTTGTTGTTGTTGCTGTTATGTTCTTTTATTCTTTTACTAGTTTCAGTCAGTATGTGTGTGTGTGTGTGTATACATGCACACACACACATACACACACCCACATGCACACGCATGTGCATATATATATATATATATATATACAAGAATAAGGGCAGGGAATCGTCAATTAATAATAGAATTAATAATTAACAATTTTGCCAAGTAGTTCAGTATGAAAAAGCCTTTATCGGTAAAAACATTTATCATCATAAATATACAGGGATT
>NC_068991.1:54200288-54204681 GCF_001194135.2 Octopus bimaculoides
TATATAGATAGATGCACACACATGCATGCTCATTATATCAGTACCAGTTCCTTCTGTGCTCTTTAGCTCTTTTGATAGAAAGTTGACGCCGCTGCTTTCTGTTGACTACTGCTTTCTCTACAACTCCCCATGTGATATTGGCTTCTTTCAAACAGTTATGAATGTTCTTGCTGTTTATGGCCTTTCCCCTTTTCTTCTTCCCTTCAGTGATGTCCATTTGAAAGCTGTTTTAGAATGGCATCATTCTGGTAGTTGAGGTATGTGACCTGCTTGTTTTAATCTTCATTCTCTGATGATTTCACTTATTGAATATGCACAAATATTATTGGTTAAAATGGGCAGGGGTAATAAACAAATTAAGCTACTCATAAAGGAATTATAATTTATGCACCACTTTTGTTTTTAAATAACATATTAATACTAATTGAATTCGATTTCCTTCCAAATTTACCATTTATCCCTATAGTTTTTACAATTCCACTATCACTGCCACCATTGTTGTTAATAGTTCTATATTATTTCATGTTCTTAGATAATATACTTTTGTTGTTCTTCTTCTTAGAGGTAAAAATTACTATAAATTGTCTACTTCTTCAACATTGGTTTGTAAGCTGAGATAGCAATGCCACATTACTAAAATTCAAGACTGATTATTATTCAGATTAATACAGTCTTTAAGAGGATTACTTATTGATAAGAGCTTAAGCAGATTTTTGTATGTCCTTGTTGATCGGGATTTGTCTCGTAAATATGGCTTTAGTATTGTTAAGAAGATAACTGAGTTTTGCACAATATATATTTGATCAATAATACAATTGTGAACGACAGACATGAATATTACTGTATATTTTTAAAATAAAACATTTTCAATTATCCTTTTAGTAATTTTATAACAGACTTGGATGTAATAAAAGTAACATAACAACACTTCATTGCAAGTGAAATAAGCTCAGTCAGATACCCTGCGTCTCACATTATTAAGCAAATCAACCTTCTCTCAATAAATAAATGTATATTCATTCAAAACCAGTTGTTTTCCCACTGACTGTTGGCAACACCTACCTGAGAACATTCTGTTAAAATAAATCGGATCTGCGCAGATGTCAACAAATGGCACCCATTTTTGTTATTGAGCAACATTTTCACCAACACAAATTATTACACAAGTATAATAAAAATGATAATTGAGTCAGAACAAACGTTTATTTAATTCAGCAGTAAAGGTTTAAGAAAAAAATGATTCATAAAGGACTTAATGGTAAACATAATAATATGTTCGAATGAAAGTAATCATGGAATTATGATGAGGTCATACAGCTCCTTATGCTTGATGTATGGTCCTCCACATGCAATAACCTCCCTTACGCGCTGAAAACTTGAAAACTGCTGTCCATCTTGGTAAATGTGCCTCTTCAGGATATTCTACAGGTTCTCGATCAGGTTTAAGTCAGGGGAACAAGGTGGCCACTCCATCAAACCACCTCCAGAGAAGCCTATTTGCTGCAGGTATTCCTTAGAATTCTTCACTGCATGAGACAGGGCATTATCTTGCATGAAGACCAGCTTTTTCTTAAATGAAAGTTTTTTGCTTTTTGAACCATGCTTAGAAATTGTCTTTTAAGAAGGTAACATATATTTTTGATGTCATCTTAATTCCATCTGGCCCGACCATCATACCACCATACTTTCCATGGCCTGACCATCATATGACCAATGATGCCAGCCCAAAACATAGCTCCACCTCCCCCCTGTTGGCATCTCAGATGATGAGGACAGCTCCCGCTGATTGATACCCAGCCATTTTTCTCCAACCATCTGGTCCATCAAGGGCAGCATGGCATTCAAGCTTTGAGACAATGGTAGACTTCTCATTCGAGTTAAGATCACGTTTCTGACCCATAATGACACTTAAATTGGGCACCTGCCTAATAATTTGGGACAGCAGAAATGTTGCTACTACATGATAATGGCCACCATTTGTTTTCGTCTGTGCAGATCCGATTTATTTGCCAACAGTCAGTGGGAAAATAACTGGTTTTGAACGAATATATATTTATTTATTGAGAGAAAACGGAATGAACCTGCAGGAGAAAATCAGAGAATTTCATTAAGAGTTATGTCCCTTCCTCACCATCAAAGTGGCATTTTGGTGGGGGTAGTGTGGGTTTGATATGTGTGTAGGGGAATGGAGTGGATGGAGTGGACGCCCAGTCTTAAACCTAAGTGTGAGTATATATATATATATATATATATATTTTATGTTTATATATATATACATGTGTGTTTAAGTGTGTAAGGTTACATGTCGTCAACACCACACTGAATTCTCAGGCTGGGATGTTCGAAAGTGGTGATCGTGGAAGTTCTCATGTTAATAATTTTGATGGAGTCCTAAATAAACTATCACATATTTCCTTTTATGTGGGTATGAGCAGAAAACCTCGCTTTTACAGCTCCTGCAGTAGGTGTCTGAGTGAAAAGACTTCTTTAGTATAGTTCTTTTCTCAGCCAGGCATAGCCTGCATCTACTTTTGAAGTAAGTCTTGCATCTCTCCAGCACTCTCTATTTGATGCTGTAATCCATGATACTTTGCTTCAATGATCACACATGTAACATCACGCCTCTTCTGGATATTAAATAAGAACTCACGGCTTTAAATCTGATTCTGAAAGGACCTTCTGCCGTGCCCACATACTTCTGTGCATTTGCCTGGGGTCCTTTGACATCACCTCTGCTTCATAAACGGCTGATTCTATGTTGCAGTGGCTGTTAAGAGGACATGCAGTGTTGCCTCTGCATAATCACCCTGCCTTTGTCTTGGATGTGGGTCTACCTACTATTATTTTATACTAGATGCACAGCTAAAAAAAACACCTAATATATATAAATATATTTGTGTGTGTGTCTGTGTGTGTGTAATGGTAATTAAGAAAAATAGAATCTGAAAAACTTTAAGAGAACAACAGAAAACGAAAGTGAAGTATATTTGGTAGTGAGGTCATACTCACATTCACTAACATAGTTTGTAACTTTCTTGAGTAGCAGACTTGATTTTCGCTGTCTCACAGCTGTCCCTTTGCTGGTTTTAACAGAGTCCAATCCAGTTTAAACAGGTTTTTCAGGTGCTGACAATCCAATTCTTTCTCTTTTAGTTTCAGTTCCTTGGGAAATGGTTATGACATTACTTTTCTTCCTCTTATCTTTTATCTTTATTTGTTTCAGTCATTGGTCTGTGGCCGTGCTGGCGTCTGCTTTGAAGGGTTTTAGTTGGGAAGATCACCCTAGTCCTGATGCTTATTCTATTGGTCTCTTTTGCCAAACTGCTAATTTACAGTTGAATGTTAAGGAACCGCTAGATGAAGTGGTGATAGGTAGTGGACAGAGAACAAAGACACACATATTTATATATATGTGTGTATGTGCAAGTGTGTGTGTGTGTGTAAATGCATATATTATGGGATTCCGTGCAGATTCTGTCGATGACGCTTACTCACAAGGCATTGGCCAACCTAGGGCTAGTGTAGAAGATACTTACCCAAAATGCTGTACAGTGGAACTGAACTCGAAACCACATGGTTGCAAAGCGAGTCTGTTAACCGTGCACGTTCACTCTCTTTTTTTTTTAATTGATCATAGACTTGAAATCGTATTAAATCAATACTACTTGACCTCACACTTGTAGGTAGAAAATGTTGGTTGGTAGTCAAAGCCACGTGCAGATCAAAGGCTGAGCATTCACATGTGGATGTATGATATCAACTAGGTTAAACATCCATAGTTGTTCTCGAAACTAATTTATAAGCTTAAACATTGGTAGGTGGTGGCGGATTGCCAGTGAAAGGACCAGGTGCTTATTAACAGTTATCTTTTATCGGTTTCAGTCATTAGACTGCGACCATGCTGGGGCTCCGCCTTGGATAATTTTTAGTCGAATGAATCGACCCCACTACTTATTCTCTTCTTATAATCCTGGTACTTATTCTATCAGTCTCTTTTACTGAACCGCTAAGTTAAAGGGATGTAAACAAACCAGCACCGGTTGTCAAGTGGTGGGGGAGGGGACAAACGTAGACACACACACACACACACACATACACACACGTACACCAGACTTCTTTCAGTTTTCATCTACCAAATCTACTCTCATGGATTTTGTCGGCCTGAGGCTACAGTAGAAGACAATCGTCCAAGGTGCTTCGCAGTGGGACTGAACTCCGAACCATGTGGTTGAAAAGCAAACTTCTTATCACACAGTCACACCTGCACCTAATAGTAGAAGACACTTGCCCAATGTTCCAAACTTGGGACTGAACCTGAAACTATGAGATTAGCAAGCAAACTTCTAACCACGCAGCCATGCCTGCACCTATATATATATATATATATATATAT
>NC_068991.1:54204731-54205136 GCF_001194135.2 Octopus bimaculoides
AACTATTTGACAGTAAGGACGAAAGAAAGAAAGAAACCTCGATATTATACAAATAGAGGAATTTATCTGTAAAAATATGACACTTATTCAGTAGCCATGATAAAACTCCGAGTTTCGGATGCCAGGGTGGGAGCCCACGCCAACATCTCTTCAGTTATCCGGCCATTGAAAATTCCTGTGAAAAATTACCCTAAAAAAAAAAAAGGGAAATTACTATGTAGTGACAAGGTCAAAATGCATCTAAATGCGTATATTATCGCATGCACGCATATATCCATATACGCACGCACATATATCTATGTATTGGTTGGCACTCCGTCAGTTACGACGACGAGGGTTCCAATTGATCCGATCAACGGAACAGCCTGCTCGTGAAATTAACGTGAAAGTGGCTGAGAACTCCAC
>NC_068991.1:54205146-54210437 GCF_001194135.2 Octopus bimaculoides
CGATCAACGGAACAGCCTGCTCGTGAAATTAACGTGAAAGTGGCTGAGAACTCCACAGACACGTGTACCCTTAACGTACTTCTCGGGGAGATTCAGCAAGACACAGAGTGTGACAAGGCTGACCCTTTGAAATACAGGTACAACAGAAACAAGAAGAAAGAGTGAGAGAAAGTTGTGGTGAAAGAGTACAGCAGGGTTCACCACCATCCCCTGCCGGAGCCTTGTGGAACTTTAGGTGTTTTCGCTCAATAAACACTCACAACGCCCGGTCTGGGAATCGAAACCGCGATCCTACGACCACGAGTCCGCTGCCCTAACCGCTGGGCCATTACACCTCCACATATCTCTATGTACTCACGCATATATCTACATACGTACGCATCCACGCGCACACTCACACGCGCGCATATATAAAGTTCCTTGTACGTGTCTATAGGCGTACAGGAAAAAACAGGGTGGAGGGGAAAAAACAGAAAAATATGTGTGGAAAAAATACAAAAACATTAACCCTATAATTATGTAAAAAACATAAAAATAATTAAAAAATATAAAAATATAAAATCCAAGTAAAAAAGGTTACTCCGGTAACTTTTTTTCATGTGAATAAATGTTCATGTTAATTTAAAAGATTTATCCATTAAGTGTTATTTAATTGTTATTTTTAGCACAATATGTGTTATGTCTCTGGTAATTTTCTTTCATGTAAATAAATATTCATGTTAATTTAGCTGTTATTTTTAGCACGCCTCACAACCACCTCAATGCTCAATGACAAAATAAAACAAGTAAGCATTCAATATACATTTAATACAAATGCGATGAACAATACGTATCATGCAATACACACATTTCAATTTAAATATGTTTTAAAAACAAACATTTAAGCATTCAATAAGCATTTAATGCAAATGCGATGAACCACGCATTACGCGAAATGCTGGCAGCCAAACCGGTAGGATCCGTTACGACACAGTATCCTCCTGTTTTCAATTTTTCCATAACAAAAGCGAAATTACTGAAGCTTGCTGCCATAATCACACAGAACACAGAATACAGCATCAAATTTGCCAACACGTGCTTCCTCGCAGATAAAAAAAACTTTTCAAAGACTGTTACTATGGCAATAGACAAAAGGATTCTCATGTTCCGCTTCTTAGTTTTGAAACAGGCATGAATGTGTTTGTGGCTTACGATTGGCTAAAATTACCAAAGTTTTCAAATTTTAATTACGAATTACTCTTTATTTATTGATATATAGTAAAAATTACTTTCATGTCATTAATTAGCCTATAAAAGTGTATCATTACACTGGATATGAAATCAATTCGAACAGAATTGATGCTAACAGCTAAAAAGTTCCCTACAGTGTACCTAAGTACAGTACCATCTTAATGCATTTGATAGTTATCCGGGTGCCTCACGGGTCTAGGGACCCAATTTTCATTTATGTATTGTTTCCAAGATATACTATGGGATCCATTTGATTTGCCCGGTGGTGGTAGGGCTATAATGCTGCTAAGACGACCCTGTACCCCTTAAGTACTATTTGAGTATACTGTAAAGTACTGTTTGAGAACAGCTCTCCTAATATATTTGGCAAGTATCAATATTTGAATTACAGATTTCTTCAATTTCTTCTCTTACGTCTAGCTTTCTATTGAAAAGAAATGGCATTCATATGTTACCAATGCATGCTGACGTTATACTGTCCAACTAAACAGAATTCAAGGTAAGACATCATCGACTTTTCTTATTCAATTCTTATTTCAACATATAACTTGCACGTTTTTATTACAACCTACTTTTCAGAGACTTTCAATGCAATGTGAAATTCCTCTCTTGAGCTGTCAAGATAAGTCATATATGTTAATAATAAACTAATTTAACCACAAGGCCAGCAATTTTGAGAGTCGGCGGTTTTAGTTGATGCGATCGACCTCAGTGCTTGTTGCTAAGGATTTTTTTTATCATGGGGCTCACGTGCAAAAGCAACCCCTCCGGTCATCATTTATTTCATGAACCATCAAACATTGCTTTTTCGTAATACTGAGAGCAACAATATTAAAACGAGCTACTTCTCTAATCACCACTATGCTAGTTCCAGAAAAAACGTGTTCAAACTTGTTTTAGTTGTTTTTGACTTTTTGGGCTGGATTTACCTAGCGCTTGAATAAAATATACGTTGTAAATGACTTTGTTTTGTTTTGGCTCTATTTTTGTGGAAATGAACTTGCGTCCAAGTACGACCTCTTTTTAGACACCAGCGGCACTTCTTAAAGAACGCCAAGTGCAGCAGCATGGTTGATTGAAGAAACACAACTAATACTTTCTATGCTACACCTATCGTATATCCTTACAAGCGGAAGAAATAGAGAAGAGGCGGTATTTCATCGTCGCAGATACGCATGATAACCCAACAGCCGCAACGACCTCCTTTGAATGGTTGTTTGTTTATGGGCTAAGAAGTTCATGCTCATACAAAACACCACATGTCCTCTTAACGTCACAGCAACACAAAGACTGTCGTATATCATGCCGAAGTGACGCCAAAGGACCTCAGCGGGCAGTCAAACGTGTAGAAGTACGTGGGCACAACAGAAGATCCTTTCAGGACTAGGTTTAACACTTATAATCCTTGTTTGATATTCAAGAAAGACGCAATGTCACAGCCCAGGCTAGGCATATATGGTCATTGAAATAAAGTGGCACGGGTTACAAGTGGAGAACATATAGCGAAGTGCAAGCTTTATTTTGACAATAGAAGGAAGTGCAGGCTAAGTTTAGCCGAAAAAAGAAGTATCTTTAACAATTCTCTTTTCCCGGATATCTACATAAACTGCAGGTGTAAAATAAAAATATCTTGATCGTCTCCAAAGCAGAAACGATACGTGAATTATGCATTAGATGCTGTTGTTGTTGTTGTTTTTGCTAGTGGTGGTGGTGGTGGTAGTGGTGTTGCCGCTGCTGCTGTTGTTATTGCTGTTGTTGATGTTGATTAGCACAGGTCAGCTTTGACTAAATATATCTATGATTAACCACTTTTAGATCGTTATTAATCTATCATTTTATGGGTATCTCGGACTATATTCGTGGAGGTGCAATGGCCCAGTGGTTAGGGCAGCGGACTCACGGTTTCGAATCCCAGACCGGGCGTTGTGTGTGTTTATTGAACGAAAACACCTAAAGCTCCACGAGGCTCCAGCAGGGGATGGTGGAGACTCCTGTTGTACTTTTTCGACCCAACTTTCTCTCGCTCTTTCTTCCTGTTTCTTGAGTAACGCTGCGATGGACTGGCGTCCCGTCCAGCTGGGGGAAACACATACTCCATAGAAACCAGGAAACCGGGCCAATGAGCCTGGCTAGGCTTTAAAAGGGCGCATAAATAAATAAATAAATAAAATAAAGGACTATATTCCATCATTTGTCAGACGCTAAGATGTTACTTGAGGTTATTTGGCTGCTGTTTCAAGCAGGTTGATATTATTTGAGATATAGTTGTTTCAAGCAGGTCAATGTCATTTGAGGGATATTTGGCTGCTGTTTCAAGCACTGAGGTTTCTTCATTGACTGGATACATTAAGTCTTAGGAAACTACTGAATCAGCAAAAGTTTATTGAGATAGCTTGAAGCTTGTTTTAATCCGATCAATTATTTGCGAAACCTTAAAAGACCTTGGTTGTAAGCTTCGAAGAGGATATATATATACATATAATATATGTGTCCCGACTTTTCGTCCGATATCACTTTGTCTGACATCACTTCGTCCACGTCTTTTGGCCCGACGTCTTTTTGTCCGATGATTTTTTTGTGACACGACTCTTTGTCCAATTTTAAATAAACTTTTTTGAAATGGTGTCGAGATACCAAACATCTTTTTCAGCTAATTAGAGGTCGCTGAATCTGAAAATGACCTTACTTTTTCTTGGTTAGCTACTGTTTTTGCTGTACAGAGATTCCTCAGTTTTTTTGGGGGGAAAAAAGCATTTTTTTCATTTATTTTCTGTATATTTGATCTTGATCGATGGCAATATTTCTCAAAGTAAAATCGTAGAAATCTCTCAATTCATATTTAAACCAGCAAATATTGGTCTGCTTATTGAGAAATACTATTTTTGCAATAACAATCAGACCCTAAGTCTTTAAAAATAACACGATTGAATATAGCTTATTTCGAGAAACAATCAAGCCATCGTCACGATGCAAACCAGCATCATGAGATGGGAATCTATTCTTCAATATGTTTAATATTTATAGGCCGACCAGACCACAAACATCTGCGCTGTCGTATGACCCCATAGAGATGTTAGACAACTCGTCATCGTTTGTTTTTTCTTTTTACCCAAGTTTCCCCCTTACTAAATAATTGAGTTTTTCTGACGTGTCTAATAACATCCAGTTCAATGGTCTCCATATCAACGAATGATTTAGCAAATTAGACGGCCTTATCTTGCAACGAACTAGAAATCGAGGGGTAAAAATCAACAATATCAAATGGGTAAATTTAACTATATCCTTATTATTAATTCTGCTGAACCAATCTACCACTGTGAAGTAATTATCTCACTGTCTAAGACCAGTAGTTTTCCTTATTTTATTGTTAATATTTCTAAATATTTTCTTAGGCACCAACCCTATTTCCGATTTGGCTGGGTTTAGTGATTTACAAGTAGGTTTGTTGCAGGAAATTCGGTTTGTGGACTTTTAACGCAATAAAGGCTAAGCATTCTAATCTATCATCAATATTACAGCGGCCTGCAAGAATTTCAGCTTCCTCATTGATGTCATGATATTTCTTAGCATTGGTCTTCTTGTATTTTGCGGTAATGGAATCAGTTAATAGTCTATCGTGAGTCTCTTTAGATATTTCATACAGATTGTTGGTTTTATTACAAAATACGAACTTCTTATCCGAATTCCTAAAATTCTTAATGTCCGAATCCATTTTTGCTTGAAAGTGATTATTGTACTTGCGTAATCTAACGCTAGTATCTAGATTAAGTTGTTGTTGGCACTCCGTCGTTTACGACGTAGAGGGTTCCAGTTGATCCGATCAACGGAACAGCCTGCTCGTGAAATTAACGTGCGAGTGGCTGAGCACTCCACAGACACGTGTACCCATAACGTAGTTCTCGGGGATATTCAGTGTGACACAGTGTGACAAGGCTGACCCTTTGAAATACAGGCACAACAGAAACAGGAAGTAAGAGTGAGAGAAAGTTGTGGTGGAAGAGCACAGCAGGGTTCGCCACCATCCCCTGCCGGAGCCTCGTGGAGCTTTAGGTGTTTTCGCT
>NC_068991.1:54211070-54212173 GCF_001194135.2 Octopus bimaculoides
AGAGGGTGGTGGCGACCCCTGTTGTACTCTTTCGCCCCAACTTTCTCTCACTGTTTCTTGAGTAACGCTGCGATGGACAGGTGTCCCGCCCAGCTGGGGGGAACACATACGCTATAGAAACCGGGAAACCGGGCCCATGAGCCTGGCTAGGCTTTAAAAGGGGCGCATAAAAAAAAATCAATAACAAGAGTACTCTAATGAGAGTCTAATATTACTATAAATGCTTCCTACTATATGCATTATATGCGCTACCGATAGTTTCACGTACATAAGTACGTTCATCTAATTTTATTTTACCTTTTCGCATTTTTCATAACGCTTAGGATACTGACATAATTGCGTCGAGTTATTTCAACATTTACAATTTCTCCATCCTGTCATTTCAATTTTGTATTATATTATCGACATTCAAATTTTTCCACTAATATTTCTACAATTTATATATATTCTCTATCAGATTTTTCCGCTTATATTTTTACACGATTTTGTGTATAATGTTTATTTAATATAATTTGTATAGTGTGTGTACTGTGTCTGGCTTTGTGTATGCATGAGTTCGTATGGTCTTTGGACTCTTTAGATTCTTCGTATATACAATATAATTCCAGTTTTTCTTTTATATTTATATATTCTTATTTTTTATTTTCTTCTTACTTTTCATGTTCATACGTGAATTTACAGTTTTCTGAAAAATTATATTTTATATATTTTAATATTTATATTGAATATACCTTTTAAAGTTTTATATATAATTTTTATTTACCTATTTATTTATTCATTAAAAAAAATCTTTCTTTTGGGTCTTTTTTATTATTCATTCACCCATCTTGGTGGAATCTTCCATTAGGTACGTTTTGCCTTATATTCTTAAAGGAACGAAAAATTACTCAGCAGCTCGGGCTAATACGAACGATCCTGGTAGTTATAAAAGTCTGACTGGCATTTCATATCAAGAGTACAGGTGACAGTCAGATCGCTAATGTTTGTTGTACACCCCGCTGTCGTTATTTGATTGCCGTTATTCTGTGCGTCTGTGTGTAAAGATCAGTTTTGTTTTGCAGGATTATTTTATTATTACCCTGAACTTTAAAATGGAGAAAGAT
>NC_068991.1:54213080-54214329 GCF_001194135.2 Octopus bimaculoides
GAAGTTCAGTGGTTTTAAATCACAAAAGTCAATTTTGCTTTTCAGAGTTTTCTTGGATCAATAGAAGTACCAGTTTTGTACTTGGGTCTCTTTAAATAAGTATGTATTTTTCTTACAAAACTTGGCCCCTGTTTAGTCAAAAGAAATCTAATTTTCACTTTTTCATTTGTTTGAATAACATTGATACTTCATACTTCATACTTACACAAAACCTTCGCTGCCTCTCAAGTCTGGCCTGTCTTTTCCTCTCCCAGATTGTGTTGGTTTTGAATTGTCATCAATGCTTCTGTAACTTTGCTTTTTTCTAGATAGGGGCGTTGACTCTACACAAACCCATTTTTACCTCTGGGAAAAGGTGGCCCATATTAGTCTGGCCCCTGTCCTTTCAGCTGTTCACCAATATATACATATACATGCATACATCCATGTGTGTGTGTGTGTGTGTGTGTGTGTGTGTGTGTGTGTGTGTGTGTGTGTGTGTGTATAAAGCATAAAATTAAAAAAAACATGCAACATGCCTGTCAAATATAATATGGGCATTGAAAGAAGGTGGAACAAGCAACCCCTAGATAGAATGGAAAATCATTGCTAAAGCCAAAAATACAGAGAATGGGGTACCAAATGTGAACTCTGTATTACTGTAATACTAAACATTATTCAATCAACAGATAACATCCTAAACATTAGGGATGAAACCTTCTCTCCCTGCATACACAAGCAGTATTTTACTCTCAAATACTTCAAAGAAGAGCCACATCTGCGACGGTAATCCCACAAGGATATCCCCTTTCCTGAATGTGGAATCTGAACACACACAGGACACAAAATCCACACACAGAAGAGATATACTCCAATGACGAACTACCTCAGCTCACAAGTATAAGAACACTACACCCAGAACAAAAACAAAATAATGCAAATTGACCACACAAGAGTTTGCCCAAAAGGCAAATCTAATGGAGACAAACATTCAAAAGATGCCACCCAAGAGTAACGCCCATTAATTCATTGTTTTATTCACGAAAATTCACGAGAATCTTCGCGAACTAAATGAGGTTGTGTTTTCCAAACTGGAGGCGATCACCGTCTCCATGTGATCGGTTTGAAAAATTTCTAAGACACTAGGACATTTTCCTACTTTTCGTAACATGAAACCAACGGTAGCCTTAATTCACAAATAAAGAAATTATATCCATCAATGCGGTGTTGAGCACTCATTTTCATCGTTTAACATTTACACACACACACC
>NC_068991.1:54214509-54215560 GCF_001194135.2 Octopus bimaculoides
ACACACACACACACACACACACACACACACACACACACACACACACACACACACATATATATATATATATATATATATATATATATACTAGCAAACGCACGCACCCTTGGGATGGTTTAACATATAAATAAATAATAGATAAAAATATGTGAAAACAACTAAATGATATTCTATAATGCAAATATACGACCATGTAGATTTTAAAAGTATGGAAAGCAGTCGAAATATATAAATAGACAAAATCCTTTCACTTTTATAATATTCTCTAATCAAAATTCTCAAACAATATACACCAATACACATAAAAAATATAGAAAGTAATAATACACAATTACAACATATAAATAGATAATAATAATAAATAAGAAAACCCACTAAAAAATATTCTCTAATGCCAATATACCACCATATAGATTCAAAAAGTATGGAAAACCCTACGTATAAAAATCTATGTACATACAACGAATTAGAGAAAAACCCTTGTAAACCACCGTTTTTCCTGGTTTGTCCACTTACACGGGAGCTCTGAGCAAAATGTTATTCTTTTGCTAGTGGAAGCAACACTCTTATTTAAGAGTTGATTCTCTGGGACGAATCATATGTTATTGTTTAAGAAAAGGCTAGAACGACAATGCTGAAACGTATTTGAAATAATGGACAACAGTCGAAATATCATAATGGACTGGTAAATAAGCATCCTTAAAGTGAAACAACGCAATGGAAAAGAGGGAAGGGAACATCACCTTTCAAGTAACTCAGAATAGGTAAAGGTAAGCTTGCCAAAGTTTAATGCAGTTTAAATATGGAGATTAAGACTGTTTGGTATTGGATATTCATCGTGTACAATCTTCCTAGTCAATTTAATCACCATTGCAGGTGGACAGTCAAAATATTATAGTGCATAACCATCCTTGGGACATAAGTAATGTGCGTGCAAAGTTTGATGAAAATCGGTTGAGAATTGTGGAAAAGTATGCGTTAGTCATTATACACACACATACTGTGATTTATATAGACTGTACACACACACACATATATATATATATATATA
>NC_068991.1:54215695-54216559 GCF_001194135.2 Octopus bimaculoides
TATATAGGCGCAGGAATGGGTATGTTGTAAGAAATTTGAGAGAGAGAGAGCGAGAGAGAGAGAGATAAGGAGAGACAGAGAGATGACAGACAGAAACAGAGAGACAGAGGCGGAGAGAGAGGAAGACCTAGAAAGAATAACAATGAGAGAGAGAAAGGAATTTGTGCATGATAACGAAATGTGTGTATGTGGGGAGGCGATAGTAACCGAAGAAAAAAAAGATGGAGTCGGATTTTGACTGAGATAAAAAGGAAGTAACTACATATATATTGGGCAGATAGGGGAAATTTAATAATGAAGTGCTCTGTGAAGGTAAAAGCGTAAGAGTAAGCAAGCGAAGAAGGGGAGCTATTCAAAGATACGGGAAAGAGAAGCTCATGGAAAAACAACACACAATCCAATTCTGGTTAACTCCATTGAGACGAAGTTCTTAGTTATAGAGAAATTGCTTGTCTTCGAACTCGAGAAAGAAGACGAAGGTATCACAAGAAGTAAATGTTTAAAGTGTATTGGAGAGTTGAGCTAGAAAACCATCACGATAAACACAAGAAGAAACAGAAGCAACGGCCGAGGGGGGAAAAGAATAACAAAATGAATCATAATAACATCTGAAGGTTAAAAGGTTAACAGCCTGATGCCTGCGTCTGTGACTGTGAAAAAAATATGAGTGACGAATGGGTTAATCCCTCCATTGTTTTCTGGTAGGTGGTCTTGTGGTAAGAAGCTTGCTTCGCAACCATATGGTTCAGGTTTCAGTCACACTGCGTGGCACCTTGGGCAACTATTTCATACTATAGCTTCGGGCTGACCAAAGCCTTGTGAATGGATTTGGTAGAGGGAAACTAAAAGAAGTCCGTCATATAT
>NC_068991.1:54218066-54226333 GCF_001194135.2 Octopus bimaculoides
AGAGATGAGTGGGTCTGAAATATCTGAGTGAGGTAGTATGACCACCGCTCCCAGCCAGCTTCGATGAGGAGAGGTAATTGTAACAGCGGTAGAGTTGTAGAAATGACAAAGATTATGAGTAGTGTAGTAGTTGAATAAGGTTGTCTAAATCTGTGTTGACGATGTCAAGAGTAAGTGTTTCTAGGGTTTTTGAAGATGGGTGATCGTTCTGTAAGATGCGGCTTCAGTTGGATTTTTGTTTGTCTTTAAAATTGTTATGATTTTGCAGTTTTTAAGGTTCGAAGGATTTGGCAGTGCTTAATGTTATTTGAAGGCGCGTGGCTCAGTGGTTAGAAGTATTCGGTTAACGATCATAAGGTCGTGAATTTGATTCCCTGTGGCGCGTTGTGTACTTGAGCAAGACACTTTATTTCACGTGACTCCAGTCCACCCACCTGACAATAATGAGTAGTACCTGTAGATAAAAGGACCAGCCTTGTCACATTCTGTGTTACACTGAATCTCTGAGAATTACGTTAAGGGTACGCGTGTCTGTGGAGTGCTCAGCCGCTCGCACGTTAATTTTACGAACAGGCTGTTTCCTTGATCGGATCAACTAGAACACTCGTCGTCGTAACTAACGGAGTGCCAGTTTTCTTTTATTGTTGTTTAGATCCTGATCACTTCTGTTTGTCGATTAGATTAAAGACTTCCAGTCAAGACTAACTCATATTTTATTTTACCAGGGACCACATTTTCCAACGTTCTTTCTTGTTTTTTTAAATTTTATTTTTGATGATGCAGTTTGGGGATGGTATGACGACTGTTTCTATCAGTCGTATCTCCTTTGCTGGCACATGCAATGAGCTGTTAAAGATGTTGGTGACACAAAATGTGACAAGGCTAGCGCTTTAAATTACTAGTACAACTCATTTTTGCGAACTGAGCGGACTGAAGTAACATGAAATAAAGTGTCTTGCTCAAAGACACAAAACACTGCCAGGAATTGAACTCACGACCTCACGATCATACGCCGAATATCCTAATCACTAAACCACGCATCTTCACTGTGATGTTGGTACATTTGTGCTTAAGGCTGCCCATAGTTTTATTAGGTGACTGTTTTAGTCAGGTAACTCAGTAATATTTTTTAGATTGTTTTGTGGGATATGTTTTTTGAAAGCATTTACAGTTCTGTGGAGAGTAAATGTAAATTTTACGCTGAAGATGAAGGGAATAACCTGCAAGACCATAGCATTTTGATGACAATAAGCTATCTCGGGATTTAAGGAACGTTATGCTGACTGTAACTTCAAGATTCGTATTTTTCATAGTTATACTGTTTACGAAATTGTTGTCAAATTAGAAATATACATAATTCGTAATCTATTAAGCAAAATACAAGCTTATGATTAAAATCGAAAATACAAGGGCGGGAATATAATAAATTATTAGATTATCATATTTGTCAAGCTAATTAATTAATAGTAAGTTTTGGACTTTGCTGCTGTCGAAGTAATTATCGATCATGACACGAAAGCATATTAGTAATACTAATTATTTTATTAACCAGATACTACCTTCATATTATCCTCTAATACTTAAACTAGCGTCTCCCCGATTAAATATCTTTGTTTTTATTTATAATCTTCTTTTCTGAAAATTCTGTTATAATTTTCTGTTAGATATCTGTGGTAATTGTTTTCCGATTCCATTTCATAATTACATTGATTCAATTTTCTTCTCCAGTTTATATTTATACTCAAAACCGCAGCTACACCACTTGTAAAGTAGTTGTAAAAACCAGTCTCTATAGCTTTTAGACTCTTACTAAACAATGTCTTCAACTGATGTTACTCTTGATGTTCCAGAACCTGAGAGGAAGAAATCCTCAAAAGCCAAAATAGTTGGACTCAAAAAGAAAGCTCCACCATCGATGATCCAGATTATTTCCTTAAAATTTCTGCTCATCTCCTTATATGTTGGATTCGAATTTGGTCTGGCATTCTTCCTCGGTATTTATTACGTATTCCTATGGGAACCGGTTCGAGGAAATTACAGCAGACATCACATTTATATCGGACACAAATCTCCAGTTTTTCACCCAAATTGATCCCATGACTTCACTTAGGAACAGATGTTTGATTTACAAGTATGTACACTTGTTTACATGTATTCATTGTTCTATTTATGCTCTGTTATATTTTCATTTAAAAGTCTACAATTCTTCATAAATATACTTCACGTGACAGGCAGCCTTTTGCTCACATATCAACTTTCTTTTAGCCTAGGTAATATTGTGACTTAAATGTACAATTTTTTCTGCTTGAATATAGAATATAATCTTTAATATTTAAAGGTTATATGTTCTCTTGATATTAATAGTAATTTGTATTATATTTCATTATAAATCTATGATTATTAACTCACATTTCGATTATAACCAATCAGTTGTTTGGAATTGTTGCCTGTAGATGAAGGGACAATGTCAAAGATCTTTCTAGTTTGTCAGGTTGATGAAATGGTTGCGCTTGATATTTAGCTAGGACATGTGTAGGTCGTCGCTGTCGTCGTCGTTGTCATCATCATCCTCTGGACATGGTGTTTTGTCCTAGGACTCATAGGTCCTGTTGCACAGTTTCCGTGGCTTATAAGCGACCGAGATCACAACATTCCCCTGAACAGGCTTTCAGTCCGTTGCATGGTTACTCATTTACAGCTGAATGAACTGAGAATTGAAATTACGACCTTGTGATTGTGAGTGCAACACTCTGACCACTAGGCCACACGCCTTCACTTAGGTTGATCGATTCATATAGAAATACGTGAAAAGTGTGAAAATTCCAGAAATTTACCCTCTGTTGATCAAATATTAAGTAAAAAGTGTTTAATGCGAACTTTGATAGGAGATAAGAACAATATGAAAGAGAATCTGTGTGGCATACAGCTTACAAGTTCTTAGAAGTTACTAGTTCTTAGAGTTCCGTAGAAGAGGTCGAAGAAGCAGAATGTCCATGAGTTAGTGCTTTTAGAGCACTTGAGCTTTGTTAGTTTAATTTCTTTCTATTTTGGTGTGGTCAACGATATTCATTTAATGTTGCTCTCTGTATATGAAGAATTTGGACCTTGTCCTACTTCAGTAATTATTACTTAGATTAGCTCTCATCTTTTGGATCAAAAGTATCCTCTCAGACTGTTCCCTCAAAGTGTGTACTCCTGAGACACACACACACACACACCCACACACACACACACACCCACACACACACACACACACACTCTCTCTCTCTCTCTCTCTCTCTCTAACCCACACTTTATCTACTCTATACAACTCTAGCAACAGCGCCAAATCATATGTTTTGGCGCTGTTGCTAGAGTTGTATAGAGTAACAGACAAAATGTCTATGGAAGAGTATAGAAGACTTATTCATCTTTTATTTTAATGGTTCTGTTGATAGGTGTAGTGAAAATCTGATCTGATATGTCTAAGTCGTGGATCAGGTCCGCATAAGTATGGTTAAGAAGTGGAGAGTGTTATCCTCAGCTAGAGTTGTATAGAGTAAAAGGCTAAATGTCATCAGTATACAGAAGAGTATAGAAGACTTATTCATCTCTGAAACATAGTAGAGTTGATAGAGTGCGGATTAGAGAGAGAGTCTCAATAGTACACACTTCGAAGGAACAGTCTGAGAGGAAACTTTTGATCCAGATAAAAATTACTGAAGTTAGACAAGGTTCAAATTTTTTTGATACCGTGAACAACATTGATTTCACTGAATTTCCCCAGAACGAAAGACCAGAAGTATGTGAGAAAGAGTCACGTATATCTATGTTCTTTAATTATTGAAATTTGAATGGAACAAATACAGATAGAACAAAGAAAGGTAGATATAAAAGTATGTAACTCGTTTTCGTACCAACATAGACTGCAAGTATAAATATTTACATATTGGCACAAACATACTTACGCATATGCATTTACACACATACAATCACACATGCACACATTTATATATATCATGTATATATATATATATATATATATACACATGCATACATGCACATACACTCTCACATACATCGTAAATTTGTAGATTTGTTAATATATATATATATATATATATAGGCGAAAGAAACAAATAAACAAATGCGTTTATAAATAGAAACAAAAGAATGGTAGAAAATGAATTATCAATAAATGTTCAGAGGATCGTGAAATGATCAGAGTTCGGATAAACATTTCCTCTCTTTTCATTGAGAGAATGAAAGAAGCGCAATTTCACCTGGCTCTCAAATTTTATGTGGAATGTAAAGAACTGTGGAATAAGTAACTCCACAACAAGTGGGCGAGGTAGCAAGTGCAATTCATGCACGATGGAAAACACAAAATAATATATCGACTAACATATCTTTTTTTCTTGTTCACATACAAAATCTTACAGAAACAATCCTAATCAGCAGTATTCTAACTACACCTGGTTACCTGCCATACCCCTAACCCTGTTTTCCTCTAACTCTGTATTAAGATGCCAACCAGACTCTACAGCAGCCCCAACAACTACATTTTGAGGATGACAATTTCTCCTATCAGCTTTTTTCTAACATCTTTTTGACTTTTGCTCTTTTACGTATTTTCTTACCTCCTATTTTATTTCATGTAACAATACTCAGAACCCTGAAACAATACCACAACCCCTCACCTCTTAGAATCTCTGATTGTACTCAAGCGACTTCCCACTCTATATGAAAATGAAAGCACCCACTCCACCATATAGCCAGGCGTTCTCAGTTCATGCTGCTATACAACGAGAGAGAAAGTTATAAACTCTCGGCGGTACATTTCAGAGTCAACTTACCACACGGCTGTGTGGTGTCCAAGTTACATTCATTCAAACACAAACTGTATAACAGTACACTACACCAATTTCATCAAATAGCCGTGTCCTGTCTTCTTTACAATGACGCATAAACTCTTTTGCGACTGCTAATCGTTGCATCACAATAAATAACACACGTTTTTAAAAAATACCATTTTAACAAGGCTTGAGGCTATTGTAGCGTAAGGGACTACAAAGGAGGAAAACAAATTCAAAAGACACCAATTGACAGAGGGGCTTAAAGAACTGAATATCATAGATTAGAGGAAAACTAACGATTGTAGGGAGTCCCAGAGAGCAAAGAGGAAAGCTATTTAGAATACAAAGGGGTAGAATACACAAACCGGTTTCCGGACTTCTACCATACAATGAGGCATAAGCGATCATGAGTTCTAATCGTTGGCCCTCAGTGGATAATTCTACCTTACTCCATCGGCTTCGACGACGAGCGTTCCAGTCGACCCGATCAACGGAACAGCCTGCTCGTGAAACTAACGTGCAAGTTGCTGAGCACTCCACAAACACGTGTACCCTTAATCTCAGGGAGATTCAAAGGCTGGCCCTTTGAAATACAGGCACTTACTCACTTTAGCCAGCTGAGTGAACTAGAACAACGTGAAACAAAGTGTCTTGCTCAAGGACACAATGCGACGCCGGCCATAGAATTCACGGTCTTACGATCGTGAGCCGAGTACCCTAATCGCTGAGCACGCGCCTTCACACCTTACTATATATATATTTATGTAGTATCTATACGACGGTTGTCAGAATCGTTAGCACACCAAGCGAAATGCTGAGCGGTATTTCGGCTGCCGTTACGTTCTGAGTTCAAATTCCGCCGAGGTTGACTTTGCCTTTCATCCTTTCGGGGTCGATTAAATAAGTACTAGTTATGCTCTGGGGTCGATGTGATCGACTTAATCCCCGTGCCTGTCTTTGTTTGTCTCATCTGTGTTTAGCCCCCTGTGGGCAATAAAGAAATAAACAGTGGATTGACTTCCTTGTAAAATCAACTTGAGTTATTTCCCTTGGTGTAAGCCTGCAATCTCAGAAAACAGATGACATTTGTAAACGATACATTTATAATGATGAAGAATTAGAAGCGTTTTGCAGTGGAATTACTCTTAATTGTACGTCTACGAGAAATATTCTTTCTGGTACAGTTTGCATAAACAAAAGAAATAATTAGCAGCAGACAATTTCAGAGAGAATTTTTCAGTAGTTATGTCCATATATCAGATTGTTCAATAAAGGCAGAAGTTTCCTTTGAGAAAAATCTTACAAGAGTGAACTAGCAATGATAACGGTTGTACTGGATTATTTCCCTTGTTGTATATTAATAAGGCCAATATTAGTTGTTGCCCTTGACGCAAGTCAATAATCTCCGACAAAGATAGCGTTTATAGACACTGCTTGTGTCCAATGGTGAGGCCTTTCACGCATATCAAAAATGCAGTGAGACATTAACAACATTGCAGGGCATAACCACTCGTGGAATGGAAACTACTCCTTAAGGCTGCGAGCTGACAGGAACGTTAGCGCGCCGGGCGAAATGCTTTGTGGTATTTCGGCTGCCGCTACGTTCTGAGTTCAAATTCCGCCGAGGTTGACTTTGCCTTTCATCCTTTCGGAGTCGATTAAATTAGTACGAGTTACGCACTGGGATCGATATAATCGACTTAATCAGTTTGTCTGTCCTTGTTTGTCCCCTTTATGTTTAGCCCCTTGTAGGCAATAAAGAAATAGGAAACTACTCCCCAAAACTCCTATAATGACCTTTGGGAATTCTTACAGATGTGTGCCCCACCACCTTCGTTTGTCTCCTAATGACTTCCAGAAAAATGGATATTTTCTAATGAAATTTTCTAGAAATACGCTCTACATGGTGTAGATTCTGCTTATATCGGAATATGTGGTGAAAAAATATTTTCCCGAGGATGGGGTGCAGAGTTTCGGAAAATTCACATTACATTCAGAAAAATGGGTAATTTCTTAATTACATTTTCTATAAATGATTTTTAGAGTATGTGGATTACAATTGCAATTATATCTGAACTTAATATGAAAGAAAATATTTGGTGAACTCGTACACATACATACTGACACACGTCACATAGATCTACAATATGAAGCTTGAAATTTCGAAAAAGATTGTGAAGTCAGTATATATGCATGAGTGGTAACTATTTTTCTTTTCGCATCAAATTCCGATATAATCGCAATTTACACACTGGCAAAAAGTATTTGTAGAAAATTTCATTAAAAATTACCCAGTTTTCTGAAAGCTATGAGAAAACAAAGCCAACCAGTGTGAATATTCCGAAACTCATTTTCCCACCCATAGAAAAATCTTTTTACAACAAATTCCGATATAATCGGAATCTACGACATCTGAAGTGTATTTGTAGAAAATTTCATAAAAAAATATCCATTTTCCGGAAGTTATGAGGAAACAAAGGAAAGGGTTAGTACACATCTGTAGGGATGCTGAACTTTCAATATCTGTTCATTATTCATTACACAGTTAATTATTTTCGCTAATTCATTTGATCATTGATCTATGCAATTGATCATTGATCTACGCATTTGATCATTAATATACGATTGAATATAAGAGTATACTTAAAGACAGTGGAGGCGCAATGGCCCAGTGGTTAGGGCAGCGGATTCGCGGTCATAGGATCGCGGTTTCGATTCCAAGACCGGGCGTTGTGAGTGTTTATTGAGCGAAAACACCTAAAGCTCCACGAGGCTCCGGCAGGGGATGGTGGCGAACCCTGCTGTATTCTTTCACCACAACTTTCTCTCACTCTTACTTCCTGTTTCTGTTGTGCCTGTAATTCAAAGGGTCAGCCTTGTCACACTGTGTCCCGCTGAATATCCCCGAGAACTACGTTAAGGGTACACGTGTCTGTGGAGTGCTCAGCTACTTGCACGTTAATTTCACGTGTAGGCTGTTCCGTTGATCGGATCAACTGGAACCCTCGACGTCGTAAGCGACGGAGTGCCAACAACTTAAAGACAATATGAGTGTGTGTGTGTATGTGTGTGTGTGTCTGTATGTGCATGTTTGTGCACTCGTATGTATTCTTGTGCATAAACATGTACATACGTATGTGTGGGTGCGCGCGCGCGTATTTGTGTATGTGCGTGTGTGCATATTTGTGTATGTGCGTGTGTATATATGTATAAAATATAAGAAAAAGAAAATGGAATTCCCGAGACACTTCGTTATTCAAAATAAAGGGTCTCGCGAATTACATTTTCTTTCTCTCGTATTCTATAAAATCTACGGACACGAAGGAATTCTTGAGGTAAACCCAGTGGCATTTACATTCATATTGTCGATGACATCAGGTAACCGAATACGGTAACACACACACACACACACACACACACACACACACACGC
>NC_068991.1:54226808-54231451 GCF_001194135.2 Octopus bimaculoides
ATATATATATATATATATATATATATATATATATATATACACACACACATAGATGTGACAAGGGCAGGGGTCACCAACAGGGGTCCGAGGGACCCTCTAGGGGTCGGCGAGGAATTACAGGGGGTCGATGATAACCAAGGGGTCGAATGGGGGTCGATGTGCGAAAGATCAGTTCACCCAGATGAACTGCTTGAAATACTTAACGCCACGAAAGGTGGGAAAACATGAGGCGTTTTTCACATTTTCTAATTGTGAAAACAATTTCATAAAAATTGTAAGTTTAATACTGTATACTCGTACATGTAGTTTTAAATGTAATAAGTGTGTCATCTTCAATAGAATTTCTTAATTTATCGTGCATGTATATTTTAGCTAACATTTTAATTGGCAGCATCAGTACCCGATACGCATTTAAGATATGGTAAAGTAGGGTAGGGTATTCAGATATTTTAAATGAGGAAGGTGTTTGATGCAGAAGAAGTGGCTAAAGGGGATTAAAAAATACCTACATTGCTAGAAATAAGAGCTAAAACTTACAGGGACTATAATTGTCAGAAAAATATCGACCGGTCGGTATTTTTCAGACAACTATGGTCTCTGTCAATGTATATGTTTTCATTCAGGTGCGTTAACTACAGCATTAGAGCATTTTATCTCTTATTTCTAGCAATGTAGGTGGTTTTTAACACCCTAGTCACATTTAGTGACAATTATAATTCACCTATTTAGTGAAACATTGCAATCTGTTGTTTACATTTTGGGGCAGGGGACTAGTCGATTACATCGACCCCAGTGTTTCACTGGTACTTAATTCATCAACTCCGAAAGAATAAAAGACAAAGTCGACCTCGATGGCATTTGAACTCAGATCATAAAATCGGATGAAATGTCGCTAAGCATTTTGCCCGGCGTGCTAACGATTCTGTCTGCTCACCGCCTTTGGCTGCCTTAATAATAGTAACAGTAATATCCAGTTTGCATCCTTTTTTTCCACCTCTCGCCAGACTTGACAAACTTCCAGACAAATGTCCATTGTCGTGTTGACCAAAAACTCTCACGTAGCAGTGAGACATAGTTCAAAAGAAATTACAATATGTAGCTTCTGGTGTTCATAAACCACGACGACTTCAATAAGTAGTTCGTTTTCCTCGCTTAGGTTTATCAGAGGCTGGACTGCATACACGTACCTCGGTTAGAACTGGAGAGGGCCAATCTGAACAGTTTTGGTTTGAATCTCGATCGACCGCAGCAATAAATATCTTTTAGAGAAGCATAAAATCCTTGGACAAGTTGTCAGCAAATATTCGTAAATCAAAGGTAGCTTCAGACACACCGATAGTAATTACCTCATACTTGGCGTACCTTTCTTTGTTTTTCTTTTGAATGGAATGTCTATCTCTGTTGGCTTCTGCTCTGGTCCTTCTTGGTCATATGGTTCTCGCTGTTGTTTTTGTTCTCGTTGTTGCTGCTACTGCCGTGGATAACTTACATTGTCATCGCCAGTTGTGTGTTGGAGAAAATAGTTTGGAAACTTCATGAATCACTTCTGACAATGAGGACAGGTTATTTTTTTTATTTTTGCCAATTCGACAGTTATATCTGATGTTGCCTTATAACCGTCAATCGCCACGATTTATTGTTGTTGTTGGTAGTGGTGGTAGTGCAATTGTTGTTGCTGCTGCTGCAGTTGTTTTTGAAGTCTTTCTGTGCAATTTAAACCGCCATTTGCTCTTACTGCTACATATTTAGTCACTGAACCATCTGCCTTCGATGCTGAATTTTAAGGCTTTTCCCTCCGCATCCATCCTTTAAACCAAAATTTACTCTGGCACTGACTGCATTCCGTTGTGGTGCTACAAAAGTGAACATTATTCAAGGGTTGTTGTTTTCACCGATGTCCCTGACGGTGATCCATGTCTCCCTACTTCCTAAATATTATTGAACTAATTTACGGGTCAGTGTGTCACGGATAAATTCGGATTGCATTTAAGCCAAATCTCCTTTTAAAGCTCACACATATGGTGCCACGTGCTCTCCCTTTCCTAATAATGATTTCACCGAAAATATCTGCTAGAGCTGTTTCCAGGGCTTCTTTCGATGGAATGCAAAAAGGCCCCGTGGCCTTAGCAAAACAGAAGTAAGTTACTCTTCTCCTCTCGCTCCTCTCTCAAATAAGCTGTGATAGGCTGCACCTGTCTGGGGCACAAAATCACATCTGGCTTTAGTTCTTTCAGAAAAATGTACAATATCGAGTTGTTTGCTCGAAGGAACGTTTGCCAAAGATAACGTTTCCTTACTCATATTTACATTTGACATAGTATATGTTTGTGTACTGTTGTTGTTGTTGTTGCCGTCGTAGGTGGTGGTGGTGTTGCAGCTACAAAAGCAGCAGCAGCAGCAGCAGCAACTACAACAACAGCAACAATAACAACAACAACAACAACAACAGCAATGGTTTCAAATTTTGGCACAATGCCAGTACATTCAGGGAAAGGGCTAGTCGATTAAATCAATCTCAGTGCTCAACTGGTACTTATTTTATCGACCTCAAAAAGATGAAAGGCAGATTCATCAGATTCGGCGGAATTTGAACTCGGAACGTAAATGTTGTTAAGAATTTTGCCCGTCATGCTAACAATTCTGCCAGTTCATCACCTTTTCCTCCTCCTCCTTCTACTAATACTAATTCAAATTATGATGAACGTAAACAAAC
Source organism: Octopus bimaculoides (assembly GCF_001194135.2). Taxonomy (NCBI): domain Eukaryota; kingdom Metazoa; phylum Mollusca; class Cephalopoda; order Octopoda; family Octopodidae; genus Octopus; species Octopus bimaculoides. The sequence continues at coordinate 54,229,522 of NC_068991.1, forward strand.
AAACGAAGTTTGCTTTAGAAGCGTTGAGATGTCTTAGAAAGTTAAAGAAGTGATTTTAAATTCTCAAACGCAGGAAAATGCCAATAATATAGCCTGAACAGGTTAAGCTACTCCTATTTTGCAGAAAAAAGTGTTGGCGGCCAGCTATGAGACTCGAACCCACACCTCTGTGATTACGCGTCGCGGTGCTCTCTTTACCATTAAGGTAAACTGCTCTCATCACAAATTCTTCTGCAAATTTAAGTTGTATAGAAATCTCGCTTTATGAGACGCTATCATACATCAAATTCAACACTTTTTCTGCAAAATAGGGGTAGCTTATCCTGTTCAGGCTATATTATTAGCATTATCCTGCGTTTGAGAATTTAAAATCACTTCTGAAACTTGCGGTGAGCGTGCGCAGTCGATTACATCGACCCCAGTGCTCAACTAGCACTTGTTTTATCGAGCCCGAAAGGGTCATTCTAAATGGTGGCACACCAGCGCACAGGAGGTAACGCAAGGATACTTTCAGGTCTGTGCATTTAAAAACCACACGCCCACGCATGCACGCACACGCATGCACGCACACATTCACACATAGACACATGCATACATGCACACACGTACATCATTATGAGAAAAAAACAGAGGGAGTATGTGTGCGTGTGCGTGTGTGTATGCGCGGCAGGTGGACGTACTTTTTACAAGATATTCGTCAACCCTAACCTATAGTAGAAGATATTTTGTTCGAGGTACTAAACAATGAGATCGAACATACAATCTCATCGTTTCGAAGCGAACTTCTTAAGTGTACATCAATACTTGCATCTATAGGCGTTCTTGCTTGTTGTTTTCAGATTTTTAGCCACATATAGAGGAAGTTTTCGGTTGTTAATTGTGTGGATAATTTCAGTTGATCGGAGTTGTTCAAGTCATTATATAACATTATTCAACATATCCATCGCCTATTAAAAAAAAAAAAATTATTGAGTATAATTTGAGAGACGTCTGGGTTTGGCTGCTATTTCTAGCAGCCCACTTCGAATCCCTTCACTATCTCGTTTGTGTGACTTCGTCACTATACTGAAAGGAATTCTGAAAGACTTTCGAGGAGTAAAAATGTTTTCTTTATAATTAAACCTCTTCAAATTTGACGGTTGTTTGGAGAAATTCTTTTCCCCAACATAGCTAAAATATTGGTTTCAAATTTTGGCACAAGCCCAGCAAGTTCGGGAGATGGGGGTAAGTCGATTATATCGATCCCAGTGCGCAATTGGTACTTATTTTATCGATCCCGAAAATATCAAAGCAAAGTCGACTTCGGTGGAATTTGACTCAGAACATAAAAACTGACGAAATACCGCTCTGCCAACTCGCCATCTTAAACATAGACAAAATATTCTTTTCTACTCTAGGTACAAGGCCCGAAATTTTTGGGGAGGGAGGTCAGTCGATTAGATCAACCCCAGTATGCCTCTGGTGCTTAATTTATCGACCCTGAAAGTATGAAAGACAAAGTCGACCTCGGCGGAATTTGAACTGAGAAAGTAAAGACAAATAAAATACAGCTAAGCATTTCGCCCTGGGGGCTAACTTTTCTTATTTCTTTACTGCCCACAAGGGGCTACACACAGAGGGGACAAACAAGGACAGACAAAGGGATTAAGTCGATTGCATCGACCCCTAGTACTTAATTTATCAAAAAGGCAAAGTCGACCTCGGCGAAATTAGAACTCAGAACGTAACGGCAGACGAAATACCGCTAAGTATTTCGCCCGGCGGGATAACGTTTCTTATTTCTTTATTGCCCACAAGGGGCTAAACATAGAGGGGACAAACAAGGACCGACAAAGGGATTAAGTCGATTACATCGACCCCAGTGCGTAACTGGTACTTAATTTATCAAAAAGGCAAAGTCGACCTCGGCGAAATTAGAACTCAGAACGTA
>NC_068991.1:54231657-54232443 GCF_001194135.2 Octopus bimaculoides
CTATAACAAATAAATATGTCAAAAAGCAATATAGTAGTATTTTGCTTTCATGATATCACTAAAAAAAGGCGGCGAGAGAGTCGTTAGCATGTCGGGAAAAATGCTTAGCGGCATTTCGTCCACTTTTACATTCTGAGTTCAAATTCCGCCGAGGTCGACTTTACCTTTCGTCCTTTCGGGGTCGATAAATTAAGTACCAATCAAGCAGTAGGATCGATGTAATCGACTAGCTCCCTTCCCCAAAATTTCACACATTTTGCCTATAGTTGAAAAGATCTTAATATATCACTAAGGCGGCAAGAATCGTTAGCGCGTCGGACAAAATGCTTAGCGGTTTTCATCCGACTCTTTGCGTTCTGGGTAAAAATTCTGCCGAAATCGACTTTGCCTTTCCTCCTTCCAGGGGTGGGGGTCGATAAAATAAGCACCAGTTGAGTACTGGGGTTGATGTAATCTAATGGTCCTTTCCCACCAATTTCCGGCCTTGTGCCTGTTGGAGAAAGAACTATTAAATATATTCTCTACAAAAGGACAGCGCCGCTTGCTACGTTGATATTTGTATTACAAAGAAGTAACAGACAAATCTCCCTCGAATCACTAATCACCGTTTTGGAGAAGGAGAGACGTATTGGATTATGTAGTCCTAGGTATACAAAAAGACAAAATTGTCACGGAGAGGATGCTTTCGCAGGTTCATTCGATCAGGATTGACTTTGGAGCAGGGTGGTAAACAACTGAATAAGAATCTACATTACACACACACACACACACACACACACACACACA
>NC_068991.1:54233015-54236912 GCF_001194135.2 Octopus bimaculoides
TATATATATATATATATGCATATATGAAATAAATGAATAAATAAAGAAAATAATGTAAAACAATGCAATTAGAGTAGACATGTGTTCAGATTAGCGGAGTTTACTTGCAAAGCTTCTTACGTCATATAGAGAAATCTATCTGGTACGAATATTTTAGTCAACCCCAATATAGAACCAAGCCTAGTAATTTTTAATGATTAGTATACATTAAGTATTATCAATAATCGGCTTTTTAATCTTTATTTTCAAATAATTTACCTACTTTTCAAGAGCGAATCTCCACCGTATTTTGTCACGCTATACAAAATAAATAATTGCCTTAATATAAGTAGATTCATTTACAATACGTATAAAGGAGTTCTATGATAATAATAGTAATAATATAGGTTTATGGTGTTTATCTAGAATAATTGACGTGTAATAGCTTAGAGATTCTCAATCAATACTGAAAAACAGTTCCTAAAATCATTTCAGATATATTTTTATTAGCAGAGGTACCTGGTGCTTTTAGTTTAAAGAGCTAAAAGATTTCTGTTTGAAAATGGCAGATTCGGTTTCTCTGACAGTTCCTGAAGCCCCACGGAGAAAATCTTCCTCGCCACCAAAACCTGCTGGTGGTGGAGATAACAAACCAATTTCTCCGGTTCAGATTTTGACATTTAAAATGTTTATGGTTGTCACTTATCTCAGTATCGGTTTTGGACTTGCATTCTTTCTTGGCATCTATTACGTTTTTCTGTGGGAACCAATACGAGGAAATTATAGCCAACACCATGTATATATCGGACATTCTTCAGCGGTATTCCACCCTCAATGAAAGAAACATAAAATCAAAGAGATTTAGACGCTAAGAAAGGTTCGTTGTTTTTGAGTAATCTTTACATTAACTTTTAAATTTAAGTTACATGCTTAGAACCACTCACACACCCACGTTATAAATATGTAAACTTGTGTATGTGCTATGTATGTATGTATGTATGTATGTATGTATGTATGTCGTTATTCAGTTTTATTTCAAGATTTCATGCCAATAGAGAAAGAGCCGGTTTCTAACCGAGATCCAAGGCTTCTTCATTGGAATTTCAACATCAACCGGGTATTTTTGTAGGTGTGTATGTGTAGGGTTGTATATTTTGTTTTATGTATTCTCATGCAGGTAGTTGCATGTCTAAATATGCTCATATACACTTAAATGATAAACTTCTGGAAAGTTTTACTGATTTTTACAGTTCCACTACGTACGTACGTACGTACGTACGTACGTACATACATATGTATGTATGTATGTATGTATGTATGTATGTATGTATGTATGTATGTATGTGATAAATATTCACAATACGAACAGTTTTTACTCCAAAGATTCATGACACTTTTTCAATTTATATTTTTTTAAATAGTTAATATCTTTTAAGAAAATCTTTCCTTCAATACTGTGAAATATTTTTTTGCAAAAACTTTTACATATATGATAATTTTCATGTACCAATAAATGTCAATTTTGTCCCATTCATGTTTTACAACTTCCCAAAATTGATCAGAGTTTGTCAGTTTACTTCCTACAAGTTTGTCCCCTGTACAACTCCAACTATTGTCTACAGGATTCAAATCCAGTCTCTGTTCTGACTAAAATATAATTAACAGGCAGTTTTTCTTCAGCTATTTTTGTCTTTGTTCCGTTATTGTTTAGACAAAAATACCTGCTTATTGAAATATGATTTCATTGGTACTCTTTTCTCCAGGAAATAATGTTGCAGCCTAGCTTGAAAAAGTAGTCCTCTCTCTAAAAGTTTTATAAATTCCAAGGCAGTAATTAATTTTTCACCAAGAACTGCAGATGGAAATGCACACCATACCAAGATTCCAAATTTTCTATGCTTCATAGTCATTGAAATACAATTAGCATAGAATATCAAACAAGGCAATGTTCACTAAAAGACAGCATTCACAACAATCTTGGTTTATTGCTCCAGAAGACTCTGTAAAGCATTCCTGAATTTCAGTTACCATTCCTGGTAAAAAAATATGCCACTTTTCTTTAAATTTTCTGGATTAACAGAGACGACGTAGCAAATAATCTACAGATAATATCTACATCTTTCAACTGTTTTACAATTATCTTTCTGGAGGCAGTTATATTTCCAGCAGTTTCCTCTGAAAAACTAAGGCTTTCTGTCCCTATAGACTCATGTAGTTCCAACCTTGTCTAAATACTGTAATCCCTACAACAGAGCTAATTTCCTGGAAATATAGGTGCAGGTGTGACTGTGTGCTTAGAAGTTTGCTTCCCAACTACATACTATTCAGTCGTACTGCATATAACCTTGGGCAAAAGTCTTCTATTATAGCCTCAAGTTGACCAAAACCTTGTGAGTGGATTTAGTAGACGGAAAGTAAAAGAAACCTATGGTATATACACACACACACACACACATATGATGTGTGTACGTTCGTGTGTATGTGTCTTTGTGCATATGTTTGTCCCTCACCATCACTTGACAATCGGTTTTAGAGTATTTATAAGTCCCCGTAACTTAGCGTTTCGGCAAAGAAACCGATAGAATAAGTACCAGCTTCTACAACAAATAATAAGTTCTGGGGTCGATAAGTTCGATTTAAAATTCTTCAAGGTGGCACCCTAGAATGGCTGCAGTCTACTGACTGAAACAAGTGAAAGATAAAAGATAAAGAGAAACCCATACTTTTTATATTAAGTAGAGAAATATGTATTTTGTTCCTCGTTAGCTTGTGCAGGGAGCCCACTAAATATGTTGTGAGTGCTTCAGAAAGAATTGTAATTGGATTCTTATTATCCACACCAACATGCAATATCGTTTTCTTTAATATATCTAACACAAACGGGAGATCTGCCTTTATTTAAATAGTTAAGCTATAATTAGAGCTATTTATACACAAATTTTGATGTAAACACAAAAATAACAACAACAAAAAATCTTGTTTACTTCAATTTAAAAGAAACCTGAAAGTAAACTTAATAATATTTAACCCTTTGCCTGTCCAAATCATTTTTATAACTTTTTCCGAGATGTCCAGGTTTGTTTCCAAATTTTAGTTAATCTTTGTTTTATATATATATATATATATATAGGAGACTGTCAGAAGGATGTAAACGCCTTTGATGAGAACTCAATAAGGTTCGAAATTCGATTAAGGTTGTCGTTTGTCCAAAGTATGTGCTCATTGGCAAAGACTAACCTCGTTTTCCAGTTTTTCACACTGATGAGAGGTTTAATGGCAGGAGAATGAGCATAAAGTCTAACTTTCTTCAAATGACAAGCCACAGTCTTCCGAGAGATATTCATCCCGTAATCACGATTTACTTGGCGAGAAAAACCTGCTACAGTATCCAAACGGTCTCTTAATAACAGCCGCTGAATCACAGGGTCTTGCCAAACACTTGTCTTCCATGGTCTCTTTCGTTTTTCTAATGACACAAACGAACTTGTTCCCTCACAAAGCTTGAGTATTCATAAAACAATACTCTTTGATCTGTTAATGTCTCTGGCTAGCAGAAATTGCCATTCCTTCTTCTTTCAATCTGACCGCTCGCTTTCTGAGACTTTCATCAACTTTACGTCGGCTTTCCATGGTTGTTAATTCCCTACTGTTTAATATAAATCTTTGCACTGTTAGGTCAACTTAGTTTACATTGATCGGAGTGTTGCCAGATTTTACTTTTTGAATTTTACACCATACGTTCTCTAATTTTGTCCATCTTGTATAATTATAAACAGGGCAAATTTTTAGCCATTTCTCCGTAGACTAAAAAAAACGACAAGCAACCTTAATCGAATTTAGAACCTTATTGAGTTCTCATCAAAGGCGTTTACATCCTTCTGACAGTCTCATATATATATATATATATATATATATATA
>NC_068991.1:54237278-54237875 GCF_001194135.2 Octopus bimaculoides
ATATATATATATATATATATATATATAGGTATGTATGTATCTGTTATATGCAACAGTAGAAATATTAGAGTGTAATAGCCGTTTGTGTCTAATATTTGATTTAAATGCATCATGAATAAATATCAATACTGGGGTACTGGTTCATGTACAATATCTCTTATGGACCTACTATGTGTAAAATTACAAATACATCAATAGCAAACGAAAATTCATTCTTGCAGCCACATGTGAGAATGCTTGATGCGTATTTCTGCCTCGTTGAGCTTTGTCAGTTGCATGAACTCATTACCAACCGCATACTAAGACGAAATCTGGTGCTACTGATATAAGAAAACGGTGATTGAACAGCCACTGCTGTTGCAATTAGGCATAAATGACAGTTTTAACAGAATACTGCTTCTATTGCATATAACGGACTTTTATTCAGCTGGACGGCTAATTGCAGCATCAGTGATTGTTCTTCGGTTTGTTGGCTCAGTTTTCATTGAAATTTTGTCATTGACCGAAGATCATTTTATCCCTAGCTATGCATGATTAAGTCTAAGACAAGGAATACACATAACGACAAGCAAAATTTGAATTTTAGTATTATATGTA
>NC_068991.1:54238061-54241006 GCF_001194135.2 Octopus bimaculoides
TATATATATATATATATATATATATATATTTATCCTTTTACTTGTTTCACTCATTTGACTGCAGCCATGCCGGAGCACCACCTTAAAGGGTGCTAGTCAAAGAAATTGACCTCAGGACTTATTCTTTGTAAGCCTAGTACTTATTCTATCGGTCTCTTTTGCCGAACCGCTCATGTTACGGGGACATAAACACACCAGCATCGGTTATCAAGCGATAGCAGGGCTACAAACACACACACACACACACACACACACACATATATGATACGGTTCTGTAATACATTAGCGGTGCCAATAAGTAGTTGTTAAATCTCAATATACTCATATTCACAGTATTAGAAAGGGCCGGTGGTGAGGAGTTGAAAACTGTCAGACATTAAAAGTACTCTGAGAAAGCTATAACATTCCACACAGACACTCAGCTATTGGTGGTCATTTCCTTATAGCAGAAAGAACAGTAAGCTTTTGAAAGTGATTACGTAACTCTTGTTCTTTTGTGATTCGAATACAAATGCACACACATACGTGAATGTATACGTACACACGTAAATGTATGGTGTGTGCGTATTATATGCTGTAAATATTAAATACCGGTTAAGTAATCTTTCCCTCCGGCCACCTGACCCGTCAAACAATTAATTCTATTTATCTGCACGAATATTTGGGATAAAAACAAACATTTTAAGACGTCAAGCATTAATTAAAGCGGTTCTAATTAGGACCTGAAATCATGTCGACCAAATGACGGTCTAATAAAGAGTGGTGTATGTGTGCGTATATATGAGTATGTGTGTATGGGCATGTGCATGCATAAGTGAATGCATATACTTGTATGTGTGTGTAAATGTTAAATCTGTATACATGTGTGCATATGTATACATATGCATGCGTATGATACACACACACACACATACACACACAGACACACACAACACACACACATATATTCTCCGAAGCAGACGTAAATTGAGTTTATACGCACACTCACACACACTCTCTCTTTCTCTCTTTCTCTCTTTCTCTCACACACACGCGCACACGCATATATATGCATACGATGGGCTTCCACGCAGTTTCTGTTAACTAAATTTACTCTCAAGACATTGGTCGACCCGGAGCTATAGAAGAAGGCATTTCCCCAAAGTGTCGCGCAATGGGATTGAAATCCAAACCACACGGTTTGCAAACCGAGCTTCTCAGCCACACAGCCATGCCTGCTTATGAAGCCTGCATACCCGCTTTAATAAACCACGGTAATATCGAACAACGTACAATCAGAACTTATTGACTGAAAATAGCTTTCTTGCAGAGAATGAAATTTGATATATTTCCCTCAGGTTCAAACGTTGCAGATTTGATTAATTTCTGGTGACCATTGTTCTGCAAACATATTTCAAAATTAATGAAATTTGCCCCGACTTCAGAACGACATCCAATTGTGAACAAATATTTTCATCGATGAAATTCATATTAAATAATCTCACGACTGACTGAATGAAGCTTGAAAAGTTTTCTGTTGTTCTCCATAACTAATTTAAGAACAAACATTGACGGAATCAAAACAGACTGAAAAGTCTCATCAAAAATGATGTTTACATTGTTTCTAGGGGTGCGGCGTGGCTGTGTGGTAAGAAGGTTGCTTTCCAACCACATGGTCTCGGGTTCAGTCCCACTGCGTGGCACGCTGGGCAAGTATCTTCTATAGCCTCGGGCCAACCAAAGCCTTGTGAGTGGTAGACGGAAATTGAAAAAAGCCCGTCTTGTGTGTGTGTGTGTGTGTGTGTGTGTGTGTTTGTGTCAATGTTTGTCGCCCCACCGTCGCTTGACAACTGATGTTGATGTGTTTACGTCCCCGTAATTTAGCGGTTCGGCAAGAGAACCGCTAGAGTAAGTACAAGGCTTACAAAGAATAAGTCCTGGGGTCGATTTGTTCGACTAAAGATGGTGGTCCAGCATGGCCGCAGTCAAATGACTGAAACAAGTAAAAGAATAAAAGAATATTATCGAGTGAGCAATAAACAAATAAATAGTAAAAAGAAAATTGTATATCTCACAGAACATCCCAAAACTAGACACCAATATTTAAGCATTATCTAATCCTAATTAGGTTACATATGAAGAAAACCAAACAATACCAAAGTAAGTGATCCTCACAAACTTTGAATCCACAATCAATTACCACTTTACACGAATGAAGTACAACCCAGAATAACTAGACTAAGATATAAGAAATTTACAGTTGAGCATAACATGTGCATTCCCATCATTAGCTGCCTAAACGGATACCACTATAGTTTCGACACTGGTATATCCAATGCTTCTTCCTTGGACTTCGACTTAAAATTAAAACTTCTAATCCCTGATTAATTTAATTTGAAATGATTGTCTCGCTTACAATTACTGGTCATCAGGGCACGCCACATATTATTATAACATGTTTTAAGGAGGCGGGCTGGCAGAACCGTTAAGCACGCAGAGCAAAATGTTTAGTGATATTTTGTCTGCCTTTACGTTCAGATTTCAAATTCTGCCAAGGTCGCTTTTACCTTTCATCCTTTCGGAGTCGATAAAATTATCACTGGTCAAATACTAGGGTCAATGTAACTGACTTTTCCTTCCCTTCAAAAACAAGATTTGGAACCACCATAACACATTTCACAGGAACAAAATGTTGGTGCAAGACACATAGGGTGAATTTGAACTTATGCAAGAAATAACTGTCGTCTGAAATGGAAAATAGTGGCGAGCTGACGTAACTAAACCGTACAGTTGACTAGAAAAAGCATACATACATACATATATACAGGGTGTCCACAAAGTCTGGGTACGTGGAGTAAATAAAATCATGACATAAACAATTAAATATAAGAAATAATAATTTCTTAAAGTACGTGTTAATCCCCATGTACCCAGACTTTGTGGACACCCTGTATATATATATATAT
>NC_068991.1:54241128-54242472 GCF_001194135.2 Octopus bimaculoides
TATCAGCTCAACATATAGGATCCTGGTTAGCGTAGTATTCCAATATTCGAAGGAAGATCGGTTAGACACCGATCAATAGGAAGAGGAGCACTTCATAATTCCAAGATGTGATCTTGGCTTAAAATAAGACATGCAGAGTGAACAACAACAACATTAATGATGATAATAAATGTCCTGATCCAGACAGATGCTCTTATAGCTTTTGATCATAACTGATTGGAAGTGTTATCATGCACATTGTTTTGTCTTGGTATAAAAGATGGGCTACAACAAATATTCTGCTCAATATCACAGATTTGCTTGTCAGTTGTTTGACCTTAACTAGTTGAACAAGTCCTTTAGTGGATGATGATATGTGCATCTTTGATTATGAGCAGAAATAGTGGGGTAGCATCACAGCGATGTGTTGAGAGGAATTCTTTGGAGTTTGAATAATTCACCTCTGGGAACATGGGTGCTTTGTTCCTCTTCCTTAAGTAAACCTTATTCAGGGACCTTTTAAGCTGGATGGGCTCCTCGATCTGAAAGTAAATTCTGACTGGACCCCACCTGCAAGCTCATGCGCAGTTTATCGTGACATGAGATCACCATGTGCCTAGTGTACCCTTATCAGACAGGTAATCATGATAGGTATATTGGGCTTCGTACATTTGTACCCCAGTGTCACTTTGGTGGCATGCATTGCTCTCTCACCCAATAATAACAACAACAACAACAACAACAACAACAATAATAATAATAATAATAATAATAATAATAATAATAATAATAATAATAATAATAATAATAATGATTTAGATGAGGAAAGGAGAAATCATGTCGGCATTACGATCGTTTCCGTAAACCAACAATTTTTTATTTCATATTTCATACAATATTATGTTATACATTCCGTGTATAGAAATATGTAATAACAATTTTATAGTTCGTTCACTTACTCAGACATCTTCAATTACATACGTACATACATACATACATACATACATACATACATACATACATACTTAAACTCAGACACACACGCAGACACATATATTATAGGTAGTTAGGATAAATCCCAACTGTTTCCTCTTGAAGCACATCTGCTTAATACATTATTACAGTCAATATGTATCCAAAGTCTATTAAGCATGTGAATCTTTGTTATTCCTATTAGCAAATGAAACACCTGTAATGGAGAATAAATAATACGCCCAAAATTCCACTTTCGTGTTTTGTTATACATACATACATACATACATATATGGTGGTTGTCTACTCCTTAAACAGAGTTTGACCACCTCCTGCACCTACACCTTAGCCCTTTCATGGCGTCTGATGTGGCTTTTTAAACCAGACAGTGTT
>NC_068991.1:54242639-54248802 GCF_001194135.2 Octopus bimaculoides
ATATATATATATATATATAACTCGAACGAAAGTATTATAAGTAATGCCAGAAAAATCGCTAAAACTCTTTTTCTTTCACGGTCAGATGTCAAGTCTGTTAACTGATTGCTCGAAAAGCTTCTTATTTTAAATTGATCTTGAAAGTATCCTAGCAGCACATGAACGGGGATTAAGTATTCATTCTATTAAGTGAGGTGAATACGACGAGTATTTTTCCTTAAATGCCGTTAGGTAGCTCGTATATAAGCACCGTTAACAAAAGTGAAGCTTTGACAACGTAACGAAGAACATTCTGGAGTTTGTCTTTGTTTATTAGTTTCATAATTACGAACTTTGTAGCAGTTTTCGTGATTATATCTCCTCGATTAAAGGTTAATCTTACGTGGTGGCTCATTAGGAACACTAGCTAGCAATTACACAATGCATAGATTATAATAACATCACAGCAACACACACACACACACAGGCTTTTGTTACTTACTTCGAATAAAAAAATTAGCCTGTTTTATACTTCAGAATCTGGAATTTTATTGCTTTATATCGAATATAGTTTGTCATAATTTCAAATAATTCATTGAAAAAATATATAAATTTATTTATCTATTATTTATTTTATTATTTTTTTTTTAATGGTTTACTTACTTATTTAAGCGCTTCGCTTCCTTTGGAGCAGAGGCCATCGGCGAATTTCTTCTACTCTTCTCGACTTTGAGTTGTCGTTCCTGATTCCCTCGACTCGGATCCTTACTTTTTCCTTTCAGATTTTGCTGCACCACTTCCTATGTTTCCCTGAGGGAAAGCCTTCCTCTTCTAGATCTTTTGTTTATGAATTATTATTGATGTTTCTGTAACTTTGCTTTTTCTAGGTAAGGATGTTGGCTTTATGCAAACCCATTTTTGCCTCTGGGAAGAGAAGGTTCATGTTAGTCTAACCTTTACCCTCTGACCTATCCAGCATGGGAGGCCCTGCCAGGAGCTTGCAATCTGGTGGCTTAGCTCTCTCTGGATCACTGAGGCATGCAAGCCACCACACTACAAAAAGTATTTGTAATAGATTTAATGTCTTTGTCGAAGGAAAATTTGCAGTGCCCACAACCCTTTTCAGGGGATCCGTAACCAATGGGAACAAGGAAGGAAAACTCGGTTTCAATATTTGCTACAAAAGCGGTGAGCTGGCAGAATCGTTAGCACACCGGAAAAAATGCTTAGCAGCATTTCGTCCGTCATTACGTTCTGAGTTCAAATTCCGCCGAGGTCGACTTTGTCTGTCATCTTTTCAGGGTCGATAAATTAAGTACCAGTGGAATTCTGTGGTCGATGTAATCGACTTGTCTCCTCCCTTAAAATTTCAGGTCTTGTGGCTTTAGTAAAAGGGATTATTATTATTATTAAGGTGGCAACCTAACAGAATCATTAGCAAAATGCTTAGTGGCATTTCCTCCGTCTTTACGTTCTCAATTCAAATTCCGCTGAGGTCGACTTTACTTTCCATCATTTCGGTGTCGATAAAATAAGTACCAGCTGAGCACTGAGGTTAATGTAATCGGTTTACGTCTTTTCTTGAATTTGATGGCCTTGTGTCAAAATTTGAAGCCAATATTTGCAACAAAGTGAATTCCGCTTAATGCATTCAAGAACCATTTGATGGTGTTTAAAACGCAGCAAAGTATAAATTGTGCCATCTTATAAGAGAAATTAGGGATGGTTTCTCTGAGATGGTGGAGTTCCTATTACAGTTGAATGGGAATCAGATACGGTTCCTCTGAAGGGTGGGACTTCTATGCAGTTTCTGAGTACCAAATTTATTTCACAAGGCGTTTATCAGTTCATGGCATGTTTGGGAAACACTTGATTCAAGTTCTGCGTTGTGGGTTGACCAGAAGCTATTTAGCAGCAAAGAGAACTATTTAACCAAAAATTAAAAAAAAGAACTGTTTATTTTTGTAACTATAGGCGGCGGTTGTTGTTGTATGTGCGCGTGTGTGTGTTTCATTGCATTCAGAGAATTATAATTATAAACTTTAGTTTAAGTTAACAAATTTGGATAGACGTGTATGTTCTTTTAAGAGGTGAAATATGGTTTGATTTCATACATACACATATATGTCTGTGTGTGCGTGTTAACATAAGTGATACATTTTTATCCTGGTTTATTTCCTTGTTGAGGTTTTGTGCAAATTATTTCTCTGTCCTTCACTTCGAATTCCTCCACGTAAAGCTCTGGCGTGTTGTTTCAAGCAGTTTCTTTCAAAAGTTTGTAATACTTGGCTTAGGATCTTATATATTTCTCTCCTATTCTTTCTCTTTACTGTTTTTCATCAAGTAAAACATGAAACTCCGGTTAAAACCGACATGTCCTTTTTAAAAACTTTCTTTCCTGGTATATTCACGATTTCAACTTTTGGTTTTATATATAGACTAGCAGTAATACCCCTTGTTGGTCGGGCAATTACTTTTACTCTTTCTCGGGAACCATATTCAAAGTGTTATTACATATATAGATTTACTCCTCCTGTAGGTGTGTATTTTATAAGAAAAAAAAAACATGCAAGAATTGAAGTAGAAAAAGATCAATTTCATACACGAACTTCTGTTTGTTTATTATATGGCAATAATAAGTGAGTTGTATGTGTTATTTCATATATCACTACAGCAATGGCAATTATATAATACACAAAGCTTTGGTCGGCACGGAGCTGTAATGAAAGAGAATTGCCCAACGTGCCACACAGTGGGACTGAACCCAAGGCGATATGGTTGGAAAGCAAGCTTCTCAGCCACACAGCCATGCCTATAAAGGAGAAATTCATTTTGGATAATATACTCCTTGATACAATATGCTTAACAAAAAGATAAGCTGTTTACGGCGAGAAGACCTTTGATTTTAATATTTACTCGAGCAATGCAACAACTAACAACGCTACACCATACAGGGTGTTCTATAATTAACTGTTTCAATGAAATTGAGTAAATAAAAAAAAAACTGACAGAATTTTATGTTTATTACCAAAAACAAATAGATTTATAAATCTTACGTCAAACTTTTATGGAAAATTTTCAACATGTCTGTATCCCTGCATACTTCAAATCTCTCCTTAGCGTTGTGAAACACATTTTGAAGCGTTTCAGAAGTTAGCACCTGCACTGCTAACTGAATGTGTTCTTTAAGCTCAGCTAAACGATTGCTCCATCTTGGGGAATGAGATAAAGAAAACGATTGCTGCCAAATTGAAAAAAGCTGTCATGGACAAATAAGAGGGGTCTAACAGGAATGAAAATAAAATTATAAACAAAATTCAATATTTATACACTTTTAACACAATTTAAAGATGATAACATAAATAAAAGTGAGTTTTAAAAAATGCATCCGATTTCACTCAGGTCATCATTAATTCTGGGACACCCTGTATTTACAGTCCCTGTTCTTCTAACATTACTCTATGTACTCTCTCTCTCTCTCTCTATCTCTCTCTCTGCTCTAAATAGGATTAAGTTATGCTGGATTAATTGTCAATATTCAGTACTGGATTAATTTCACAGAATGGATTTTATGAACTTTAAAGGGTGAAGATAAATAATGGTTTCAAATTTTGGCATAAGGCCAGCAAGTTGGGGGAGAGGAGTAAGTTGATTACATGGATTCAAGGGCCCAACTAGTGCTTATTTTATCGATCCCTAAAGTAGACCTCAGAATTTGAACTTGGAGCATAAAGACGGGCGAAATGCCACCAAGTATTTTTCCCGGAGTGTTAACTATTCTGCCAGCTGGAAATAAATAATGATTGCGATACTTATGACTTGTTCTAAGGTATAAGTGAATTAAAATAACCACGATTAGGGATGGAAACCTAGTCATAGATTTTGCTTGTAGGGAACTTCATGATAATTCTCGGCGTTTACTTTATGATAAAATATTGGTATCTTTTGCGGAAGCGCAAAATCAAATGTATTCGTGGAAAAATTAAAGTCAAATGACATAAAAAGAATACATCTATCCTAGTTTATCACTGATCCAGGATAATGTTGTACGCTCAGTATGAGCGGAGTTTACAGGTTATCGATCAGTCAAAGATTCTTCTTTGGGAGCAAAAGCGTACCCCAGCAGTTATCCACAAGACTCAGGACAGCTTGGGGAGTCTTAAAACAAAATCTATTTCCCTAGACATTCTATTATTTACTGAATCATTTAAAACACTGTGGGGTTTTCGGGGGAGAACGAAACACCCGTGATAAATGAGGATAGACATACTAACTTTACTAACTGTACTGATGTTGGAATAAGTAAAGAAAACATTAACTTCAACGGGATTTGAATTCAAAAGACGGCGGGGAATATGATATAATGTATATAGTCTTTTTTTTCTCTATGCTACTAACAAAAACTATAGTTTTTATGAATCTGATATTAGACTATACACACTAAATAATTATTATATTGCTATAAGTGTGTAGATAATGGATCATATGCATCGTATTTGCTATCTATGATCCAAATTAAACAAATCAAACAACAGCTTCACTCTCTTTATAAATTTTCAGCATAAATTTTCAAATTTATCTAAATCTATATTGAAATTAAATGTACAATATAGATATTTACATACGCATGTTGCGAAATAAATAAATATAAAGAAAAGTAAAAAGCTTGAATATTTTTTTAAAATGTTATCAAAGTAAGCAAGTATTTGGCATCGTATACACATTTGTATCAAAACTGATAATCTCACTGTTAACAAGAACTCCTCCTCTTTAAGAGGTTTAATATGTTGGGAGAGGCGAACGGATGAGGTTTAATCTTTATAATCTCTTTTGCTCGTGTCCTTATTTATATTTATATTAAGATTAACTATTTACTCAATGCTTATATTAAAGGCAGATCAGAGATTAAATGATAATGACCTTTTGGGTTGACCAACGATCAGAAAGAGCCGCGTGTTTCAGTGACTCGTGATCCGACGAGAGCAGCTTTTCAGTGACGGTGAAAGAAGTGCTTCATGCAGATGTTTTTTACACAGCATTCGCCAGTGAGAAAAAGGTGCGTATGAAAGAGATAAATAAATAGATAGATTGAGAGAGAGAGAGAGAGAGGGGGGGAGTAGGGGAGAAAGAGTGAAGTATGGAGAAAAAGAGATAGAAGATGAGAGGGTAATAAAAATAATAGAAGCCTTGCTGTGCTAAATGATTCAAAATATTAAATGAAAATTGTATGTTATCCATAGAATTCAGGTTGAAAGTCTTCCTGAAGAGACTGTTCAATTGAGCTTCGTCACATCTAATGTTTCAGTGTCGATCTAGTTGCTATTGGTGATTTTACAACGTATATTCGTGAAATGTGTAACCCAATTATGATTGCTTTGAAACGAGAATGAACAATCAACTTTGCATCAGTTTTAAAGCTTGAATGCCCATCATCAACGCCACAGTAGCAATCTCTCAAATCTGACGCTTTTTCAGTTTTGCTATCAAACTCAGAAAAAACCACAAATTTTCACTTTAAATGCTCTCCGAGTTCTCGATGCAACGCATAATTTTTTTTCTTTTGATTATATTATAAACAGATGATGAATTCACCAATTCCAAATTGTTTGGTTGAACAGCTATTTCGTGTTTCTTCATATATTTTTTAATATTTGAAGTTTTTCACCAATTTTTAAAAAAGCAACGACGCGTCGAAGCATTCACGTACATATAATATTGTTGTAACCCGTGTACAGAAGATTACACATTAATTATGCAGAAAAATGAGCGTGTAATCAGTTTACTGTATTTCCAAACCGGACCGCGTATGTTAAAAAGCATATGATCACAGGACCAGCGTTATTCAGTCGACCAGTTTTCCCCAATCTTTACCCACATTTTCTTCGCCTCTCTTGATTCAATTCTCGCTGTTGTACCTTACGATCGTGGAGGCGCAATGGCCCAGTGGTTGGGGCAGCGGACTCGCGGTCATAGGATCGCAGTTTCGATTCCCAGACCGGGCGTTGTGAGTGTTTATTGAGCGAAAACACCTAAAGCTCCACGAGGCTCCGGCAGGGGATAGTGGCGAACCCTGCTGTACTCTTTCTCTCACTCTTACTTCCTATGTCTGTTGTGCCTGTAATTCAAAGGGTCAGCCTTGTCACACTGTGTCACGCTGAATATCCACGAGAACTACATTAAGGGT
>NC_068991.1:54249099-54256084 GCF_001194135.2 Octopus bimaculoides
CGTGCTACGGATGAAAGCAAAGCAACAGTTAAGGAGTGGCATATTTTACCACGACAGACACGTACACAGCATCGAATACCACGATGTGAGTGAAAGCTGCTCTCACTGTATTGTCCTGTGTCTGGTAATCCCTTCGATACCGACATCAAAGCAAAAAAAGAATCCTGACCACAGAGTGTGGGTAATTATGTCAAATGTCACTGGCAATGTGCATTCAGCTGATTGCAACTGTTAAAGCAAATCACTGAGCATGCGTACATGTCATACGGGAGAGATCCAATCAGGGGTGGATAACACCTTATAGGAAAGCCCTATAGATAGTAGGAAAAACTCCGTATTTGGCAGATAACTTTATACACATTTGACGAAGAAATTTAAAAATAGTGTTATTAATATATAG
Organism: Octopus bimaculoides; assembly: GCF_001194135.2. Lineage (NCBI taxonomy): Eukaryota > Metazoa > Mollusca > Cephalopoda > Octopoda > Octopodidae > Octopus > Octopus bimaculoides. The sequence goes on from NC_068991.1 coordinate 54,249,500, forward strand.
TTAGTTGAGAAAACTCTGTATCTAGGGAAAACCGTTATACACATTTTCTGAAGAAAGTTAAGAATATGGTTATTAGTATATAGAAAGTCGGAAAGACTCCAGAAAATACCTTTGTGCATTATACGAAGATGGTTAGATACAGCGATTAGTATATTTGTGTTCGAGTCTGCCGGGACATATTAAGAATGAATATGAAAGTAATCGTCTAGATTCTCGCAGTTCACCGTGCAAATATCGATTCATTATCTGTTAGAAGATATCAGCATGGATCACCAAACAGTTTATTCGCTGAAATTATAAACAAGGCTATCGGCTCTTCTCAGATTCGTTAGTCGGGGTGCTTCTGGCTGATGAAACACAACATGTCGAAACATCGATATCCTAGAATCACTTACATGAATGAACCGATTGTATTATGAACGCTTAATCGGCGTAAAGGAGGAGCTGTTTTCATGTGATGAATGCAACAGCGATTACCATATTTGCGTTCGAATCTACCGGGACGCATTAAAAATAGATATGTAAGATATCTTGTGCGCATGTGTGTGTGTGTGAGTGATATATATTACATAAACATATACATGCATACATGCAAGCACACACATATACATACGTAGTTAAGATCTCTATAGGCGGTTTCATGTGGATTTCCAGCGCTTATTTTTTTTATGTCTTCTCAAATGAACTAAGACACCTATTCAAATAGTTATATATATGGTCATACTTCTTTAATAGAAGAATATAGAGTCCACATTTTCAGTGTATTGAGTCCTCTATTTTGAGTTGTTGCCTACTTGATTCTTATTCGAGAATTACAGTACATTAGAAATAATGACGGGAGCTAGGCTAGAAGTTTGAGAAAACACTCGAAGCGCTAGGATAGTTTAGGAGGAAGTTTCAAACAGATCAACGTGCGCGACTTATCATCACTCGAATCAGAGATGGTTTTCAGGTAGATGGAATTGTTTATAATGTCAACAAGAAACTTTCAGGAAGACCGCGGACATCGAAGAGTCCCACAAAGGAAGAAAGGGTATTAGAAACGTATTGCCAGAATTCAAGAAAATTTACGCAGCAAATGATTCTTGAGACAGAGATTTTAAAATTAAGAGTATATTGCAATTTGAAATACTGCCATTGAAAAAGTTACATTCCAAGAATTGTTTGTACTTCAAATGAAAATAATCGGGAACGAAGAGTGTAGTTTTGCGAGTGGCACTTGGCAGAATGTGCACAATTGCGCCTATTGAGGACCTGAGAATCCACATGTTACTAAGGAATATCTTGTTAATTTACCAGAAGTTAAAGTATGGTGCAGCTTATAGTCAAAAGGATTAATTGGACTATAAATTTTTGACTGTACTTTGACTGGTTCTATTTACTTGAACTCGCCGAGCACCAGGGAGGGCTTTAGAGATGTGGATTTTTATTTCCAACAAGATGAGCGTCCTAACACTTCCACAGTAATGTAAGGGCTTACTTCGTTGAGAAAAATGCTTCCCCTGGACGAGGAGGTTAATTAGAATATTCTCTGAATTCACCAGACATCATACTACTAGACATTTTTATGGAAATACATAAAAGACAAAATTTACAAAACACAACCGGTGACAGCCGTCAAATTGATGGCCGCCATTGAAAGAAAATACTCACAAATACGGAAAGAAATGTTTCTTGATGTTTGCGATTCCACTACTTAGCTTCATCAGTTGTGCCTAGACCAGAATGGTCACCAATTTGAAAGGAAGCATTTATAAAATAGTATAATTCTTCTGTGTAGATTCTATTAAATTTTGAAAATGAAATGTATTTTAATAAATACTGACTTTATAATCCATTTACGGCGGCGAGCTGGCAGAATCGTTAGCACGTCGAGCGAAATGCTTAGCGGTATTTCGTCTGCTGTTACGTTCTAAGTTCAAATTCCGCCGAGGTCGATTAAATAAGTACCAGTTACGCACTGAGGTCGATGTAATCAACTTAATCCTTTTGTCTGTCCTTGTTTGTCCCCTCTATGTTTAGCCCCTATAGGCAATAAAGAAATAAATATGTGTATTCATTTTTGGGAGGACGCCCTATGTATACATATATACTTAGCATTATAGTAGATTCACCATCTTAAATACCTCCAGTCAGACACAAATAACTTTGTAACTGAAACTAATTCAAGGATGATCAGTACAGCATTTGTTGTACCTTAATTCGATGTAAATCAGAAAAATTACAATTGGTATATCGTAATCATTATAAAGTAATTACAGGAAACGTTATGTAACTAATATTAGCTCGTGTGAAGGCGGCGAGCTGACAGAATCGTTAATGCGGGGGTGGGGTGGGGGGTGGAGGGAAAATGCTTAACGGCATTTTGTCCGCCTTTACATTCTGAGTTCAAATGCCACCGGGGTCGACTTTGCCCTTCATCCTCTCGGAGTCATTAATATATATAGTACCAGTTGAACACTGGGGTCGATGTAATCGACTTATCCCCTCCTCTGAAACTGCTGGCCTTGTGCCAAAATTTGAAACCAATATTAGCTCGTTTGTTATTGTCGTTTAATACCAATTCATACCTGATCGTGAAAACCTAGAATCAAAAGCGTTTCATTTGTGATCAAGCCGTCTTTAGGATTTTAGGTATAAATGCATCAAGGAGTACATTATCGAAAATGCACTTATAAGTACTTATTATTTACTTCTCAATTTTTAAAATTTTTGAATGTATCAAAAGATAAAGTATTGTTTATTTAAGAGGATAAAATGCGATGAAAGAATATTAGATATTAAATAAAAGTGTAAATGTAAAAGGTCAATCTGTTTCAGGCCTCAAGACTCGGATTAACAAGAAGAGTAAAACAAGAGTGAAAATGTGATAGATCAGTGAATTTCGTTTAAAAAAGAAAGAGATGAGGTATAAACCAAGAAAGAACAGAAATAGAGAAAGAAGCGAATGATATTTAGAAGGGAAAGTATTTAAGATTCAAGTAGTTTAAAAACTATGAGAATATATTAAGAGTGTCCAGTGTTTTCATTCATTACTGAACGGACATACCTGAAACAGGAGCCGTGTGGAACTATTTCTAGTGTATTCTCTATTCTATTATTCCGAATTACAAGGAAGGATATTAAAATGTTGACTGATACAAACAGGATAAAATACGCGGGCACTGGTTATGAAGATGAAGTAGAACCAGACAAAAGGGATCATATGATTATGAAATATAAATATTTGGCATTTAAAATGGTTATGATTTCAATTTATGTTTCTCTGATACTTGGTACTGCCGTCTTTTTAATGGCTTATATATTTTTGTGGCATCCTATCAGGGGTAATTACAGTTCCCATCATATCTACATCGATCATCAGAAACCTCTTTACCATTCGGAATGAAGCATTTCAGAGGTAATACAATTATTTATCTGCTTTTACTGTTGTAGAGTGTCCCAGCATCTGTTATGTGAAATTGTTAAGAATGTTTATGCTTTGGTAAAGAGAAGGGTGCTCTAAATTATGACTTCAGATCAAGTTGATTATAATCAACCATATATGACTTAGAGGTGATTGATCTCGTGTTTTCGAGGACAGTGGCAATATTCAAATTTCTTCTTTGAGCTAGTTGCTGGTTCAAACTTAACATCCTTGATGGCATTTGCTTTCAAACGAACATGTACAACTGTTTTTACAATACCTGTATCGCTATAAGGTACTGAGTTTATAATATCACCGTATATACTTAAACAGTTTACTTTAGAGATGAATTAAACAATTTTTGAACATAAAATAATCAGATCAAATATCAGCGTATATGTGGAAACGCGTGGCTTAGTGGTTAGGGTGTCAGCATCATGATCGTAAGATTGTGGTTTCGATTCCTGGACCGGGCGACGCGTTGTGTTCTTGAGCAAAACATTTCATTTCACGTTGCTCCAGTTCCACTCAGCTGGCAAAAATGAGTAATCCTGCGATGGACTGGCGCCCCGTCCAGCTGGGGAACACATACGCCATTGAAACCGGGAAACCGGGTCCATGAGCCTGGCTAGGCTTTAAAAGGGCGCATTTATCATATTATTATTTATCAGCGTATATATAATATTATACACATGGATATTAATGACTTCACCTTAAAATCACTGAAGACTTCAAAAAGAACCAAAAGTTGACAACTTAATGCATTAAACAATTATGTAAATTGTGTGTATGTGTGTGGGGAGAGGTATTTACAAATTTATGATACACATACAAATATCAATCAATGTTAGCTGATTTGGAAACATTCATAACTCATTTATTCCACACATATAAATCTGCACAAAATACGTACAACTCAATCTAAACTAAACTACACCTAATCTAAACTAAAACCAGATTTTGTCTGTCTAAATCCATTGATGATTGTAAAGGTTTTGTACAGACATGGTTGTTTTATGAGCTGTAAGCTAAATGTTTGCTTGAAAGTTGCCCCTTTTGGAATGCTATTCCAAGACATCAGTTGTCAGGTGTACTCACTCCATATTTCACATTTTGTGATGGGGTATCTTCAGTCTCAACTGGTCAATATTGGCGCCATCTGTGCATGATTCATTAAAGTTCAGCCTGCAGACAAACTACACGACAATCTCCCTTACTCGTAATATATTGATTTCAAATTTTGGCAAAAGGCCAGCAATTTTGGGGAAAGGGGTAAATCGATTATTTCGACCCCATCGCTCGACTCCGAAAGAGTGAATGATAAAATTGACTTCTGCGGAATTTGAACTCAGAACGTAAAGACGGACGAAAAGCTGCTATGTATTTTGCCCGGCGTGCTAACGATACTGCCCGCTCGCCACCTTTCTTAGTTCTAATATGACATGGAATGTTAGCAACTGTGAAAATTCTTTGATAAGATTTGGACATTTGTTGTTTATCCTCACAGTGCATCGCTTTACTTTAAACTTAAAAGTCAAAGGGTTTTCTCATCCATAAACGCATGAAAGAGAGCAATTGCTCTGCATGTTGTATCTCCTAAGCAGTAGCGTAGCTTGGAGGTTAGGCGAGGGAATGATCCTCCCCGAGCGACGCTTTTATGTAGGTGGTACTTTTGGGTCTATGAGCCCCGGAAAGGGGGCAAAAATCTAAAGGGCTGCCTCTGATAACACACACTCTAGTAATACCAATGCTCTTAAGCTAACGATTCTGCCAACACGCCGTCTTACATCTAAGAAATATTAATCAACAATACGGTATACACTATAGAGGCAGCATTTAATTGAAATAGCCACATGATACATCGGTGGCTACTTTACTTAAATATTGCTTCAATTGAGGATACTGGATTATTAATCAGCCATGCAGCTGTTTGCAACATCAGTGATTGTTTTATTCATTTTTCCTTTTATCAGAGACGAGGGATTCTCGCCCGATCATGTAACTGGTTGCGAGTACACGCCATTGAAAAAGCGCAAGTTTGCCGAAATGTATGTGGAGTGCTTACTGTCCGCTGCTGGGACAAATTTTCTCCTCTGATACTTGTGTTTTCAACACAGCATGTTAATAAGAGTTGTTATCTCAAGACATACTGCAGTAACTGGCCTGTCAACGGGGTATATACATTGAGTAGGATGTATATAGATGGCTATTTTAATTAATCAACAACTACCTCTGGGCAGATGTTTAAGGTAATGTGCCCCTCAGTGTTCCAGGTAGTGTGTCACTCATAGTTGCAGGTAGAGTATCACTTAGTACTCTACCCTCAATAATAATGAGCGGACAAGCATTGGACAATATGAATTGTTCATTTCCTGTCATTGATTTGCCCAGTGTTCATAATATGATATGATGTAGGAGTTGAGAAACCTCTCAGGAGAGAGTACCGGGTTGGGATGGGAAGAAAGTTAATGGCATCCATTTGTGTTCAGATGGAACTATCAATTCAAACTTTAGAGTTCGATGAATATTGTTACTTTCCAGCGAAAGACAGGTTCATGTCCTTAGTCTCTATATTTCCCTGAATTAACTTTTTATTGTCTGTTGGGGTTGAAGTCATACTTTAGCTTTGATATACACTTGTTAACGGTTTAAATATGCTTGAGGCATATTCAAACCAGTAAGAAAATCATTCATTACGTTTTGTCATGGAAAAGAATTCTCCATGTCAGTTCGGAGCGCCCTCTACTCAGATTAATGGATGCGTGCATTTAGGAGTAGTTATCTCCTCTTCAAGAGCGCTCCGAACTGATTGGTCCGAACTCGTTTACACCTATTTGGCTACAGTGAGAATTTTTGTCATGACAAAATATAGTGAACAGCTTTCATACGTGTTCGAATATGTCTGAAACATATTTGAACAAGTAACAAGTCTATATTTGTGCACATCATTGCTTAGCGCTTCTAATCCGTATCTTACCTTTTAATATTATATTAAAAAGTAAACTCTAGCATCAGTTTGGAATGAAAATAAAATTTTTCATTTTGACACTTACCATAAACGTCATTAAAATTTACCAAGTTACGTCATAAAACTGCTTCTGTATGTTTATTCAAGCCAATTATTTATGTTTACTTGTGATTATTAGGATTCTGCTAAACACACACACACACACACACAC
>NC_068991.1:54256579-54259057 GCF_001194135.2 Octopus bimaculoides
CTGTAAAAATCTGTAAAACTTTCCAGAAGTTTATCATTTAAATATATATGAGCATGTCTAGATATGTAACTATATGCATTAGAATACATACATACATACATACATACATACATACATACAAACAAAAATACCCTGTTGTTGATGTTAGAAACCGGTTCTTTCTCTGTTGGCAAGAAATCTTAAAATAAACTGGATAATGACATACATTCATAGAAGAGTTGACTATATCTCAAAATATGAGTATCGTCCTGTCTGACCATAATTCTGAAGGTATTGAGATCATTGCTAGGCATTGTTTTTTGAGCATGTCTGGTGTTCACAGTAATATTCATCCATCCTCATCTTTAGAACACGAGAAGTTTCTGCAAGACATCATAGAACTTATTAGTCTAAAGGTATGCAAATTAATTTCTCGTCTTGCTTTTCAAGAATAAAAGTGTCGTTCATACTGATCCGCTGGAGTTAGGTCAGTAGTAACGATTAATTGCTGCATTGGTTTACCTTACCCAGGTAATGCGTAAACTATTGACGTCATTTTTATGAGCATGGAACACCCCATGAATATCAAGAATAATTCCTTTCCTGAGAGTTCGAATATTTGTGTGACGCAGCTGTACCAGCTGCTGCTCAACCCTCATGGAAGGAATCTGAAGGAACTTTGGCTTTTCACCTGATAGAAGTAGAAAACCAACAAAACAATAAACTTACTCTTGGATGTTAAAAGTCGGCATTTGTATGTGTCAAAAGATAAAGTATTGTTTATTTAAGAGGATAAAATGCGATGAAAGAATATTAGATATTAAATAAAAGTGTAAATGTAAAAGGTCAATCTGTTTCAGGCCTCAAGACTCGGATTAACAAGAAGAGTAAAACAAGAGTGAAAATGTGATAGATCAGTGAATTTCGTTTAAAAAAGAAAGAGATGAGGTATAAACCAAGAAAGAACAGAAATAGAGAAAGAAGCGAATGATATTTAGCGGGGAAAGTATTTAAGATTCAAGTAGTTTAAAAACTATGAGAATATATTAAGAGTGTCCAGTGTTTTCATTTATTACTGAACGGACATACCTGAAACAGGAGCCGTGTGGAACTATTTCTAGTGTATTCTCTATTCTATTATTCCGAATTACAAGGAAGGATATTAAAATGTTGACTGATACAAACAGGATAAAATACGCGGGCACTGGTTATGAAGATGAAGTAGAACCAGACAAAAAGGATCACATGATTATGAAATATAAATATTTGGCATTTAAAATGGTTATGATTTCAATTTATGTTTCTCTGATACTTGGTACTGCCGTCTTTTTAATGGCTTATTATATATTTTTGTGGCATCCTGTCAGGGGTAATTACAGTTCCCATCATATCTACATCGATCATCAGAAACCTCTTTACCATTCGGAATGAAGCATTTCAGAGGTAATACAATTATTTATCTGCTTTTACTGTTGTAGAGTGTCCCAGCATCTGTTATGTGGAATAGATTAAAAAAAACCTACGTTTCAGTACCACATGAAAGATAAGGATCTACTAGTAGACAATATATGGAAATGGTTTTAGTGACGCGTTATCCCGAATACTCGGAGAAGTGACAACGATTCTGTTGATGGTTCAATCTGAACATATTTCAATCCATTTGCTATCAAATAACGATCCAAATAACGATCTACAATTGTATTTATAAAGGTTTTATTTCTATAATGTATTGCATTAATGAAATCAATGTAAATCGCTTAACTTTGGGATATTTTAGAAATAATTCAGAAATTATTTAGAGATAATTTTCATATACTTAGAAACCAAGGAAAGAAGTCATAAAATGGAATATCAAACAAAGTTTATGTAATATCTATATATATAAAATTGAGAATGTGTGTGTCTGTCGGTCTACCTGTCTTTATGTATGCATCACTAAAAGTCGAGAACTACCCAACCAATTTCATTCAAATTTTACACATGCACTACTTAGGGTCCATAGAGTGTCGTGGGCCAAAACATTTTCAACCTCTTACCTAAGGCGAGCTCAGAGCAATCGCTTACATTGTTTTGGTATTACGTGTCTAAAGTGAAACAATAACATCTCTAATGTAATGTGAGATAAGTTACACTTTAAATAGTTTCACTATTAATAGTGAAACTACACACACACACACACACACACACACACACACACACACATATATATATATATATATACATGTATATACATGTATATATATATGTATATGTATACAGCCAAGCTGTATCGGCCTTTGCCTTTCCCTTGGATAACATCAATGGTGTGGAGAGGGGAAGATGATATGCATGGGCGACTACCGACTTTCCACAAACAACCTTGCCCAGACTTGTGCCTCGGAGGGTAACTTTCTAGATGCAATCCCATGGTCATTCATGACCGAAGGGGGTCTCCTCTCTTCTATATGTATACACATGTATATATATGTATATATACATACATATATATATATATATATA
>NC_068991.1:54259501-54261964 GCF_001194135.2 Octopus bimaculoides
GTTTTGATTTGAAAACACCTACATCCACTTTGTGTAGGTGCCTCAGGGTCTTTGGGAGAATATAAAAAAACGGTGGGCTCCTGAAACTCAGGTTGTTGCAGGAACTGGTCCTGAAGCGCAACAGCATTGCTGGATCTTTGGCACTGCGCAGTGTCAACCCGTTCTGGCATTGGTGTAGCTTTCTATCCAAAATTTGGCACAATTCCTTCCAGGATCTTCCAGAGAGTATAGACTTAGCTGTTTCACCCTTTTCCAGTAGCTGAGCTGTTGCAATGAGACGATCTTCTTTGTGAAGCTTCGCTGGATTGCTTCAAGGTCCGCTGTTAGTTTTACATTCAAACGGATGAATATCGCACAGCACAAAGAAGGAGTAACTGAAGACGAATGATCATTCACCTCCTCATTATTGCATTGTTTCATTGTTGTTCATTTTGCTTCATTGAATTGTTGACTCCTTGATGTAATATTGATAGATTTATCATTTTTGAAATGTGCTTCCATAGGCTTTATTGGAAATTATGAAAACAACTTCTTGTCTGAATTTTTCAAAAAGTTGTGCCAGGTTTCTAGGTCTTGATACTATAATAGACACGTTTTATATATAATTTATTTGCTTCTCCTTCACGTACCTTTCATTGTCACTGTGAGATACTGATCTTGGACAATATCTATGGTTGCTACCCTTTTCAAATTATGTTGAATTCTTTTTTGGGGAAGACATTTTCATGAAACATTCATCAAAATCTTGTCTTTGACATTCGTTTCAGGTAGAGCATACTTCAGTACTTCACTATCAATAATAATAAACTAAGCACTGGAAGGTATAAAGAAGGCTCATGGCGGAATATTTCCTCCTAATATATTTAGATCAGACCATAAATTCAAACGTATGATGCAGTTAAATATTGTCATTTTCCGCAAAAATATTTACTCGTGGTAACCTAAACTAGCCCCACACTCTTACTGGACAGATTATCATTTACTCGGACTTGGCCGTTACTTTTAAGATAGTACCAAAAAGTAAACTTTAACCTCAATTTGAAATGAAAAGGAAATTTTTAAAATTTCGTTTCCACAATATGAAAGCCTTTACTAAATTTCAATAAAAGTGACACAAGTTGTGTTCTGCACTAACATCTGTAATTAAGTCAATTAATCCTCTTTTGGATAATTAGGATCCTAACCATGTTGAGACACACACCTACACACATGCATACATACATGTTATGGTTGCAACTCGATTTTGAGCAATGCCATCGATTGATTGTTCTCTTAAAGCAGCACGGATGTGACTTTTCCGTCCTCTTAAAGACTGACACTTTTTTCTACAGAAGTTGCAACGATGAGCGTCCCTTGCAACAAGTGTTTAGAGAGCTTACCACCCACGCTGACACATGCCTTCGTTCCATCTTATAATTTTTTCTTGAGTGATTTGCTCTTTTTGGCTACGGCGAGGCATAGTATACAGTTCATAATAGAGGCATTAAAATATCAAGCGATGCCTGAAGCATTTTTAAAGTGAGCCTTGTACAGGGTCAACCCTACTCTCTAAACAACGTATCTATTTGACCACAACCAAGAACTATACATCACTGGATGCTGATGGAGCCACAGGTATTACATCGGAGTTTTCCTTCTAGAGAGAGATGTCTAAAAAAGACTAGGGATTCTTCACTCCAAGCTATTGGATGCCCACTTACTCTACCGAGTTCATCTGATTCTTGATTCGTTTTGGTTTTCTTCTTGTAGGGTATCCAACGAAATCCACCCTCTTTACTAAGCAGGCTTGGTAGAGTTTCTGGTTTAGTCGCTGATGGTTCGGCTGTGCAACACGTACTAGGTTACATGTTGCCAGTAGCACTAAAAGTAACCTTCCATCACACACACACACACACACACACACACACACACACACACACACACACACACACACACACACACACACACACATACACACACACAATTCATACATGCATACATACATGCATACGTGCATAAATGCTTCATACATACATACATGCATACACACACACAAACACACACATTGTACAATGCCGAGCTTACATATTAATGCAGACATGTACGCATAATTTCTTCCATACTGTAATTAATACTACATGAAAAAGGTCACGAAACGGCTGTAATCTTATGGGAATCATATGACTATTATGTATATTTACCTTACATATATGTATACGTACATATATACACACAGATATATACATACGCATAAGGATTAACAAAATCACAAAGAACACGCTAATCACAAGATTACGGTTATAAGCTGTTAATGCTGCTGTCAAAATATGTTTACGAGCTTCAGTCAGTGCTGGTTTGCCATCATTTTGGAAAACGATTTTCAAAAGTTCTTCCACAAGAAACATTTTAGTCATTTTTCACTAATAATTCGAAAGTTCAAAGAAAACAAAATTTAAAAACAAAACACGCACACAGATGTGTTGC
>NC_068991.1:54262592-54266483 GCF_001194135.2 Octopus bimaculoides
GCATTATTCATCCACCTCGAGGGTCCCTTCGTAGCGTCGAGCCTTTCCATCCGGGCTATATCCGTAGGAACCCTACCCGTTTAACCTCTGACCAGAACCTAATGGCAATTCCTTCCACTCCCGAGGCCATCACATTCGTCTCGAGTGACAGCCCCAAAGTAAAAGAGGCCAACGCTAATCATCCACCCGTTCAAATGACCCCTCTCTCTCCCTCCTCACTTTCTAGCAAAGTTCCTCGGCTGTTCACATGACGTTACTAACCCTATACCTCCGGCCCACCGCAGCCCCATAATCTGAGATGCCAGAACATTGTTGACTTATAGCAAAGAAAAGTTGTTTCCTTGGTTCTTCTCTCAAACAAATTAACTCATTCAATTTTCAATGGTTTTGACAACTTTTCAATGTACCGAGATTACTGTTTTTAATTTATTTTTGATTTAATAAGTAATTAGTAAATGGGCGTATATTACATGACTAATATACCTGGTGTACAAGCTACTCACACACCAACCCACCCACACATACATACACACACACATGTATAAGCGCGCGCGTGTCTGTGTTGTTTTGTTTTCCTTATCCATTGACCAACCAAAACCTTTAAATTTTACTGAGGCCTTAATTGTCGTAAACATGTGCTGCATATGAATTATGGAGTTACGTTCCTTTTCTTTCTCCAAGAATCCAAGCTTAGCCATACGCTGCTCCACACAAGTAAGCACATGTCTTGTCGCTCCAGTAATCAGAAATATAATGCTGAATGTGTTTTCAAACACTTCGCCAATAGTCCGTCCACGTTTTCTTTTTCCCGTGATATTGACATTAAAGGGACAGCTGACTAGCACAGTGAAACATACTTTTATTGTGCGGAATCATAGTCAAACGCCTTCTTTTAATGTAGTCATGAAATCAGCAGACTTTGGTAGTGATACTTCGCTTCCTTAAGGATAGTTTCGTTAATAAGGAGCAGTTCGGAACAGTTCATATGTCACCACAATGTGTATTTCACACTGATTCTGGAGGAAAACATTCAAGCAGTACATTCAAGTATTCTATGCGCTTGTAATTTTCGGCCACAAGCGTCTCTTCTCTTAGTTTTTATTTATGAGTGTCGTGCGTATAACTATCAGTTGGTCTGCCAGATCGAGTTCAGCGCTCATTGTTCTTTTGATTCGGTTAACGAGGGTTGTCAGATATACCCCGGATGATTTTTCTGTCCGGTAATTTTGCAACAACCATCGGAAGAGTTTCACTGATGATATATATTTTGGAAAAGACGTTTGCGTAACACTTACTCTGTCGCTCGTTTAACTGCATTGCATCAACATTGTATTGTTTGTGTATATTCCAAACCTCACGAGAAAATGATCACGAATCATTCTGGTGACGGGATTTTAGAATTTCTGATCATATTTCATCCATTACTTATGGATTTAATGTAAACTTGCGATTGATAGTTCTATGTTCTAGGAATTTCTGATGATTACGAAATTTCTCGCCACCGTTCGTTATTCACGTTTAAGTGCAATTATCTTCGCTCCCATAGACCTAAGATATCGAATCGTAAAGTCGCTGCTGGTGGTTTCTGAATTTATTATTCATTTTGCATATAACATTAGTGTCTAATTAGACAATATTTTCCCTCAATCTGTCACCTTTTTTTTAGAGAGGTCATCTATTTTGGTGGTGTTTTCTCGTTACAGTTAATTACAGTTACTGCCATCTGCTGGCGAATAGTAATTGCTACACAGTACAGTAAGACATTCGATGTCTCCAGTCTGTGCTGGATGTTCTTTTACAATTTTAGTGATCACGGATAACATCAAGTAGATAGGTTTCCTATCATAATCGTCCTTTTAGTTAGATGATATAAATAGTTGTTAGTTGATATAAATGGTGAAGTTTTGCTTCAATTTTGCTGTTAGCTGTAGATCCGAGATATATTTATTCTTCACTCTTTTCTGTTCATAAGCAGCTACCGCTTGCCTGTTTAATAACAGTAATCTTGTCTTAGTATTGTTATTATTGTTGTCGCATCAGTCGGTTCACGTACTTCTCAGGAGAGAATCTACTGACAGTTTGTTCTGAAAAGCAAACTTTTTTATATTCATTAACAAAAGCAACTTGTATCTGTTTGGCACCAAAATCTGAATAGCTGGGGTATTTTACACCTCAGTACTTCATCTTTTTCAGGCAACCGATTGAGGGATCTTCCCTAGACTTACTTTGTAAAATTTATACAGATCTTGACTGAATTCAAAAGTCCATGCCGTCCAACAACGTCGTTGGACGCTGGACGGTAAAGTTGCTTGGGGTTTGGTTCGGACCAGATTTCCAGATGGATAAGAATTGGGACGAGGTGACGAACAGAGTAGCCAGTCTCACCCAGAAATGGGCTGCGAGGAAGCTATCACTGAAAAGTCAGGTAGAGGTGGCAAATGCGTACATCGCGTCCATCATCTACTACCGCCTGACCATCGTACCTTGCTCCCGTTCGCGCCTCGCCAAGTTGGAGCGCCTCCCCTTCAAATTCTTGTAGAAGGGGCAGGTTTTGTTGATGAGGCAGTCCATCTGCTGCCAATACCCTCGACGTGGAGGGCTGGGCATGCCGCGGAGGCTGAGGCATCTCCAGATATTTTGCCTAAACGGTGAACAGGTGTGGTTGCCGTTTGTCAAACAAGCCTTTCCCCCAGCTCGTCTTCTTGACTGACCTACAGTCCTGGGTCAAGAAAAGACTCAGATAGGGGGACCGGCACCTGGAATGTTGCTAGGCACTCACTGCGCTCTACCAGGCGGGAAAATTGGTCAGTGGAACACCCACCCTTGAGTTCTATAGAGAGTTAGTGGTGGAAAAGTGTGATGACGCACTCGGAGAGGCGCTGGGCGTCGACGAAGTCGAACTGACCAGCTTGTTCAGGAGAACTTTCGAGCCTGGGACGATGGATAACTTCCAGAAATCCCTCGCTTGGCAGTGCTACCGAGGGGCACTGTTGGTTCGAGATAAATTCTATAGGAACAGAAGTGCTGTCAGACGAACCTGCCCAAGATGCGGTATCCATGCATTATTGACTTGTGGAGTTATATCGAACAGCTGTTGTCGCGTGTAGGACGGATCCAGCTATCCACTGAGTCTATAATGAAGATTGGCCCGCCGCCTTCCTTTGGCCAGGAAGAGAAGACAATTTTCCTGTCTGGTAGCAGTAGCGAAAGAGATTGTATGATAGACCAGTTTGAAAGGGCTGAAGACAGACACTTTTCTCTTCGACCAATCCCTCATCAGCTTTTTAAAATTTCTCTTGGAAAGGAAGATGAGGGTGGGGAGAGAGGTGATTCCTCCCAGTACATTTACTGAAAGGTGGGTGAATGTAGCGAAAATGGCACGTGTGAATGGACCTGCTCTATTAATGCGCCTGTAGGCTGGTGAATTTGAGAAAGGGAGGTGTACTCTTCCCGAGTACCCTCAAAGTGTCAGGTGGTTCAGGATTGGTGGGGTACCTGAGCTAACCCTGGGTGGTTATCGCCCCTATTGGGGAAATCTCATTGTTATATCGATTTTGTTTAATCTTTATTGTTATTGTTTTCCTAATTGCCTACTTGTTGTTTTGTGTAAAACCACCACTGTCCCCGTCTACTGTATTGTTCCCTATATGTCGGCCCTAGAGGCCGATAAATGAAATAATAATAATAATAATAATAATAATAATAATAATAATAATAATAATAATAACAATAATAATGATGATGATGATGATGATGATGATGATGATAATAATAATAATAAACAGAACTGGATGAGGATACAACTGTTACGGCAAAACAATCAGCCACCTCTTATATGTGGATGACCTAAAACTGTACGCTATAAACGATAAACAGCTGGAAACATTGCTA
>NC_068991.1:54266600-54269987 GCF_001194135.2 Octopus bimaculoides
GCCAGACATACGAATACTTAGGAATCAATGAACTAGATACGATACAACACACACAAATGAAAGAGAAGATAAGAAAAGAATACTATAGACGAGTTAGATTAATACTGAAAAGAGAGCTCAATGTGAAAAACAAGATAAAGGTATCAACACTCTGGCCATCCCAGTTATAAGTTACAGCTACAATATTCTTAACTGGACTCTAAATGAACTAATCAAAATAGACAGGAAAACAAGAAAAATAATGATAGGATTTAGGATGCGCCACCTAAAATCTGACATAAAAAGGTTATATATACAACGTATCAAAGGTGGAAGAGGCCTTATACAGCTAGAAAGCTATTACAAAATACTCACCATATGACTACAGAAATACCTACTTCAGAAGCAAGGAAAACTAATACAAATAGTCGCAAAACAGGAACAAAACAAAAAACTTTTCAGTATTTAAGGAAGCTGACAAATACAAACAAGAAGTCATACTATCTTACAGCTATGAAGAAAAAGAAGAAACAACAAAAACTGTAAAACAATTGAAATCCAAACTAAAACTAGAACAGCAACAGATCATGATAAAATGATAGCAAGAAAGCTTCTTCATGGCAAATATTGCATTAAACAAAACGCAAAAGAAATAGACAAAGCAAAATCCCAACAATGGCTGAGAAGCTTAGAACTCAAAGCAGAGACTGAAGGATTTTTAATTGCAGCACAAGACCAAAGCCTCCCTATCAGAAGTTACCAGAAACATATAATGAAAAGAAACATAACAAGTAACTGCAGAATATGTGGAAATGGACAAGAAACAATAAACCATATTGTCTCTGGCTGCCCAGTCCTGGCTAAGAAGGAGTATATTCATAGACACGACAGAATTGGGACCTATATACACTGAAAGCTATGCTAACACTATGGAATAACACCAGAAAAGGACACAGAAAATGAGAAAGCAACATTACTATGGAATTTGCCAATACATACGAATAGAGAAATTAAGGCCAATAGGCCGGATATAGTTGTCAGAGATCATCAAGAAAAAAAAATGCTTTATAATTGATGTATCTATAGTAACAGATGACAACGTTTCTCTAAAAGAAATGGAGAAACATTCAAAATACAAAGACCTGGAAATAGAGGTTACTCGAATGTGGAGCCTATAAACAGGAACAATTTCTATCATAATAGGCGCAGCAGGTATGATAAAAAAATATATTCAGACAAGTACATAACAAAAACACCAAGACTAACAAATATATATAACATACAGAAAATTGCACTACCAGGCACCACATACATCTTAGGTAAAATACTTTCAATACAGTAACAATAACAGCATCGCAACAAACCACAGCACATACCCAAGGCACACAGAGCTGCGTTCGGTAGTGCAGTGAAAACACGTGATAAAAATAAGACTATTGAACAACAACAACAACAACAACAATAATAATAATAATTATACTGTAAAAGGAACTCTCATAACAATGGACCAGTGACATTTACCAGTACCAGCTGATCTAGGGCTATAGCTAAGATACTTTTGTGATATTTTGTAAAGTACTGCAACTTTGCTTTAAATATTACATGTTTTAATGCACTAAAATATGTACTGATGAAATAAGGTGCATCTAATATGCCTGTATATTTTTTATGCCATCAGATACTGTAAAAACGCTTAAGCTAATCTTGAAGCAAAACAAATAATAAAAAATAAATGGAGACATACATGATCACAATACTTTTCTGTTTGATGATTTCAAATTTTTTATTGATTTTTCTTTTGCTTTTCTTTTACAGATTTTGTCAAAAACTTTGCGGAAACAAACCACGACAGCATGCTCGCACTACAGGATTCTAACATCAGGACTGGAAAAATTGTAGAAATATTAACAGTTGTAGGAAATCTCAGCATTATACTACACAGATCATTTCGGTGTTGTGAAATAACTACAAATCCAATAGTAACTAGGACATGGTGAGCTCCAGTGAGTCGAATTCATAATATGGTTTTGCATCCTTGTTTCGCTATTTCACTTCACTAATATTGCTGAAACTCTTATTAAAGGCATCAATGCCATACAATTCCTTATTCTTTACCAATGAGTTTGTGGCCATTTCTTTAAATAAAAATGTTCATAGATTCCACCAAGATATAGCTAGACAATATACTGCCATTAACCTCTCAGAACATCACATAGACTTTATTTCAAAGAATAGTTAAAATCTCAAAGAATAGTTAAATTTCCTTAACAACTGACAAAAAATTGGTAAAAAAACATCACGTTGTTCTTGTTATGTTTTCTTTGAGCGCTCCCAAAACTAAATCCAAAGTACAATAATGAATTTTTTCCTTCGTAACAATATTTTAAAAATCATGACTCGCACCACTCAAGTTTAATAAAAATGGTTACATCACTTATAATAATGGTGTTTCGGCTTTCATTTTTATACTTCCATTATATGTCTGTTATATATCTATTATATGTCCATTATATGCTTATTCCATTCGCAATTATATAAAGCTGTGTCTTGAACACAAGTGATGCACCTAAAAAAAGTTTTATTCATTCGGTTTTAATTTTTTAGATTTGTAATAAAAATCGTGGCTGCGTGGTTAAGAAGCTCTGTTTGCAATCACGTGGTTTCGGGTTCAGTTCCACATTAAAAAAGTGTCTACTAATATAGCATTGGGCCAACAAATGCCTTTGTGAGTGAATTTGTATGGAAGCTCGTCGCGTATATGTATATATATATTTATGATTTTTCTTTGAGTTTAATTTAAGTTCTTGAGAGAATCCAAGCTAGTTGCTAACAAAGCAACAAAACTTTTTCAGTTAACAGAGTTCCCAGTCTTTGTAAATATGTGGTTGAGTTGGTGTGTTGGTTGAACTGTTGATGCATACACCCAAGTGTGTGCTTCTATACACATAAGAATCTCACATGGAAAATTTCTGGAATGTCTTACAAATCTTCACCGTGCTACTAATAGATTGGATTTGGAGAATCCGTATCAGTTTTTTTTTGTTCTTTTTCCGTGAAATCAAGTGTTTCTTGGTTTTTGTGCAAATTTGTTGGTACATAACCTAATGCACCTATGATGATAAGTACAAATGGGAATTCATAGTCCGCATTAATTTGCTATAAATATTCTCTTTTTCCTGGACTTTTGATTGTCCATTTACATCTGCTGTGCAGCTGACCTCTACAACAGTAAATGGCTTTTGTTCCCTGTTCTTTAAAACAATATAAGGCGGCTTGCTGGCAGAAACGTTAGCACACCGGGCGAAATGCTTAGCAGTATTTCGTCTGTCTTTATGTTCTGAGTTCAAATTCTGCCAAGGTCTACTTTGCCTTTCATCATCTCGGGGTCGATAAATTAAGTACCAGTTG
>NC_068991.1:54269997-54271172 GCF_001194135.2 Octopus bimaculoides
AGGTCTACTTTGCCTTTCATCATCTCGGGGTCGATAAATTAAGTACCAGTTGCGTACTGGGGTCGATCTAATCGACTTGCCCCCTCCCCCCAAATTTTGGGCCTTGTGCCTAGAGTAGAATAGAATGAGGATTAAGTCGATTACATCGACCCAGTACGTAACTGGTACTTAATTTATCGACCTCAAAAGGATGAAAGGCAAAGTCGATCTCGGCGGAATTTGAATTCAGAACATGAAGACAGACGAAACGCCGCGGTGCATTTCACCCGGTGTGCTAACGATTCTGCCAGCTCGCCGCCTTAATAATAATGATGATGATGATGACGATGATGATGATGACAACGTTTCTCTAAAAGAAACGGAGAAACATTCAAAATAAAAAAATTTGGAAATAGAGATAACTCGAATGTAGAGCCTAAAAACAGAAACAATTCCTACTATAGTAGGCGCATTAGGTATAATAAAAAAAATATTCAGACAAATACATAATAAAAACTCCATGACTTATATAGCAACATATACAACATCATCAAAAACATCAACAAAAGCAACATCAACAGCAACGATAACATAATCAGGCTTCCATTCGAGGCAAGCCATAAAATAATATAGGCATTGGTACAACTGTATTGAAGTAAAAAGAAAATAAAAGAATGTCTGAAAGAATTGAAACATAGATAAGAAATGGAACTCAAACAATATTTCAGGGGAGAAAACTTGAGTTCAACTTATGTTACCTCCCTTGATGTTAACGGCCTGTCATTCATGTCACTATCTTAACCATTAATTTGTTTTTATAGGTGAAAAAAATAATTAGAATGTTCAATGAGTACTAAATACTGGCCGTATATAATTAGTAATTATTTTACCAATAGGAAAAAATGAAGATTCGATTCGGTGTTGACAGAATTTGTAGACTGAAACTGAATAGGGAAAGGAATTTATTCTTAATTCCGGGTTTATGTTACTCTGATTGTAGTACACTGCTGGAAAAGGATTGAGCAATTCTCCGGTTTGCTGTTAAATAGTTTATTTAAATTTTTTTTTTTTTTATATAAGTTCACAAAAGGCATAGATTGCTATTATACAGTCATATACACTCAGATATACAAATTCACACATACATGCATGCACGCGCACATACCTACCTATATACGCACATATATAAAAACAAT
>NC_068991.1:54271934-54272275 GCF_001194135.2 Octopus bimaculoides
ATATATATACATATATATACTTTTTCTTATATTTGTTTCAGTCATTCGATTGCGGCCATGCTGGAGCACCGCTTTTAGCCGAACAAATCGACCTCAGATACATACAGAAACACATAGATATACACGACAGGCATCTTTCAGTTTCCGTCTAACAAGTCCACTCACAAAGCTTTGGTCGACCTTGTAACTGGATTTGATAGGTATAATAAATATTTATAAGACACTAGCCTAAAGTGCCACTCAGTGGGAGTAAACCCAGAACCATGTCATTGGGAAGCAAGCTTCTTACCACACAGCTATATATATATATATACACACACAGACATATACATGTGTGTGTG
>NC_068991.1:54272590-54273460 GCF_001194135.2 Octopus bimaculoides
ATAATTGAGATTCAGATGAATTAAGTACTTAAGTTGAGGCACCAAAAATTAGTGCGGTAATATCCGTAGTTTCAAAATAAGGTGAACAATAATGAGTTATTTCCCTTTGCCATTGGCTATTGACTTCTGGCTATGTCGCTATCTTGCGGGTTCTAAAACGTTAGCAGGAATTTCCTAAAATGTAAACATGGCCTAAAAATCTCCGTTCTGGAGTTAAGGATGTTCCCTGGTTCTAGCAAGTCTTTTAGGATTCTCGCAACGCTTCGTCCTGTCATTGTAGGGACCTAGGTTTTCGAGTATTGGACCCCACCCCCATCGTCTCTTAGTTGCCAGACGTAACTGACCAGCGATGTTACGTATCTCCTTTCCGGAACTCTGAAGAAGGACCTATGGCTGGAAAGAGGCTGCTTGAGAGAATTCCCAGTACATCCAATGTATTTCCGTGGGCGCGTGTTGTCGGTGCTGCACCTGTTGCTGATGTTGTTGCTGCTGCTGCTGTTATCGCCTGTGGTATCGTTGCTGTTGGTCTGGGGATGCTGGTGTTGGCGTCGCTGGGTGAGGTGGTGGCGTCGGTAATGTTATCACCCCTTTGCGTGTGGCCAGTGCTGCACCTGCTGTCGCTGTTGTTGCCGTTGCTGCTGCTGCTGCTGCTGTCGCCGATATTGTTGTTGGAGTCGGGGCCGCTGGTGTTGGCGATGCAGGAGGTGGTGGTGGCGTCGGGGATCTATTTTAAAACGGGGGCGCCAGTATTTTCTTAACGGAACACTAACGAAACACTTTGAAACTTGAGACACTGGTAGAATGTGTTATATAAAACACTTTTTACTCTTAGTCTTCTTAACAAAAAAAAGAAGGAATTCGCAAGTTATT
>NC_068991.1:54273470-54274149 GCF_001194135.2 Octopus bimaculoides
ATATATATATATACACACACAGACATATACATGTGTGTGTGTGTGTGTGTGTGTGTGTGTGTACACATTTGCATACACATATATATGTATAAATACGTATGTGGTTGTGTGGTATGGTACTTACTTCCCAACCACAAGTTCTGGGTTCAGTCCCACTAAACCCAGCACCTCGGACAACTGTCTTCTACTATAGCCCCGGGCCGACCAAAGCCCTGTGAGTGGATTTGGTCGACGGAAGCTGAAAGAAGCTTGTCGTATATATATGTATATGTGTGTGTGTGTGTTTGACAATCGGTATTGGTGTATTTATGTCCCCGTAACTTAGCGGTTCGGCGTAAATTACGGAATAAATTCTAGGCTAAAAAAAATAAGTTCTGGAGTCGATTTGTTCGAGTAAAATCCCTTCAAGGCGGTACTTCTGCTTGACTACCGTCAAATGACTGAAGCAAGTAAAAGAATAAAGATTAAAGAATATATATATAGCAAAATAATTGAGATTCAGATGAATTAAGTACTTAAGTTGAGACACCAAAAATTAGTGCGGTAATATCCGTAGTTTCAAAATAAAGTGAACAATAATGAGTTATTTCCCTTTGCCATTGGCTATTGACTTCTGGCTACGTCGCTATCTTGCGGGTTCTAAAATGTTAGCAGGAATTTCCTAAAATGTAAACATGGC
>NC_068991.1:54275021-54277360 GCF_001194135.2 Octopus bimaculoides
AGGGTTAGGGTTAAGGTTACGGTTACGGTTAACAGTCTAGTTAGGGTTAGTGTTAGGGTTAGGGGATTAATACGATATACACCGTTACAGCGCTAACTGTTTTCAACTGAATAGACGTCAGTGATTAGTAGAAATTATCGAAATAAGACAATTTTTTACATGAAATAAATTCGAATACAAAAATATTTTTCTGTTCTATAACACAAAATAGATAAGTATACGAAGTTTGAAAGTCTTTCCGTACCAAAAACACTACATAAAACATAAATGAAAACTGGCGCCCCCGTTTTAAAATAGATCCGGCGTCGGTAATGCTATCGCTACTGCCGGTTATGGAGAAGGCGCTGTTGTTGTTAATAATGTTATTGTTGTTGTTATTACAATTATTATTGCGGTCTTCGCCAATGGTGGGGGAACTGCTACTGCTGCTAGGGGTGTCATTAGCCGTGGTTATGCCGGTGCTTCTGCTAGGGCCGCTCTCACTGCTGCTACCGTTGTTGCCGTTATAACTGATGATGGCACTGGACCTGTTTCTACTGCTACTATAGGGGCCGTCAGATCTGCTACTGCGGACGTCAGGGAAGCTAATTAGTAAGGCTGGTATTGATGGCGATGTTGTTGTTATAGTTGCTACTGATGCTGACGTTGGGGTACCAAAGTTGTCGTCAGTGTTGTTATTGCTAACGTTGTCCACTGCTGCGATGGTGGCGGTGTTGTTGGTTCTATTCTCGTATCCACGGCTGCTATTGTTTCTACCGGTGGTCAGCTTTGATAGATGACTCCTTTGATAGATGACACTCGCAGAGAGCAGACCTCCGCCAAGCAGCTCATTTCTACCCATAACTTTTGAAACAGCAACGCCACCATAAGTTACGTGGAAACGATGAACCTGTTTTCAAGGGAGATGATCAAAGTAAAGTAAATATAACAAATGAAAAATCTTTCAAGAATCCA
Source organism: Octopus bimaculoides (assembly GCF_001194135.2). Lineage (NCBI taxonomy): Eukaryota > Metazoa > Mollusca > Cephalopoda > Octopoda > Octopodidae > Octopus > Octopus bimaculoides. The sequence continues at coordinate 54,275,976 of NC_068991.1, forward strand.
TAAAAATTCCCGGGTCACTACCAAAATTTCATCATCTGTTCCTTGTGTCATTACCGACTTTTTCTGCAAGTTTCATCAAATACCGTTCGCAACTTTTTGAGTTATTTTGCACACAGACGGACAGGCGGACAAACCAACGCCGATGAAAACATAACCTCCTTCCTTGGCGGAGTTAATAATAATAATAATAATAATAATAATAATAATAATAATAATAATAATAATAATAATAATAATAATAATAATAATAATAATAATAATAATAATAATAATAATAATAATGATAATAATAATAATAATAATAATAATAATAATAGTAGTAATAATAATAATAATAAGTACCGGGGTCGATTCATTTCTCTAAAATTCTTCAAGGCGGTGCTCCAGCATGGCTACAATCTAATGACTGAAACAACTGAAAGATAAACGATAAAAGAAATATATATTTGTATGAAAGAGGAATGAAGGTCAAATAAACTGTAAAACCCATCAATGTAATTTCCTTTATAGTTGATGGCATCTCATGAAAATTTAATTTCAAAACGATTCTAGCTATGCACGCCAACATAGACATATATATTTATATCTATATATCCTTATATGGCTCTACATATCAAAAGCTCTTTGACATTGTTACACAAAAAGCCAAACTTCTGCATCACGTTCTGAGTTACATGTCGGAAACCAAAATGGCGAAACAAGATTAATATTGATTTTCCTTTTTTTTTTTTTTTTTCGGCACTCAATAATTTGTAGTAATATTATACTTTCCTATTGTAGTGTTCCGTATTTGCAGTACGCTATCATGGTTTGTCTATCTATTCTCAATTGTCTGTGCCATATTTCTATGCTATCGTTTGGCTCAATGAAAATCTTATTGTTTTTTGCAATCGATCAATTTCAGTTAAAAGTGTGTTTCATATATTTATTATATCGTTCTAAAGTGATTTTTATTCAATAGATAATCCACAGTTTTGGTGTCACACAACTCTGATTCTGCTACATGCAAAATATAAGAGGAATTTTGAGTGTTTTAGTGGCTGGAGTCGTATTGAATGAAAGGAAGGACTCCACTGCTTGATAATCAACAAGATGAAGACAGCGTGCTGGCAGGATTGTTAATGCGTCAGACAAAATGCTCTTTCTTCTGGCTCTTTGTATTTTGAGTTCACCTCCTTTCATTCCTTCAGGGTCAACAAACTAAAGTACCGGTTAAGTAGTGAAGTCGGTGCAATCGACTTGTCCTCTCGCCTCAAATTGCTGGCCTTGGGCCTTGCACGTATCGGGGGAAATGTGATCTCAGTCACTTATATTGGGCAAGTGTCTTCTATTATAGCTTTGGGCCGACCGAAGCTTTGTGTGTGTGTGTGTGTGTGTGTGTGAGA
>NC_068991.1:54277423-54284667 GCF_001194135.2 Octopus bimaculoides
TGTGTGTGTGTGTGTGTGTGTGTGTGTGTGTGTGTGTGTGTGTGTGTGTGTTTGACTGTGTTTGTCTCCCACCACCGTTTGACAACCGGTGCTGGTGTGTTTACATCCTCGTAACATAGCGGTTCGGCAAAAGAGACCGATAGAATTAGTACCAGACTTTAAAAATAAGTACTGGCGTCGATTCTCCAAGAAAAATTCTCTGTGACGGTGTCCCAGCATGGTCGCGGTCTAATGACTGAAACAAGAAAAAGATAAAAGATAAAATAAAAATCGATGACATACCAACATAATTATTGGTTATTGAACTGATTGTATTGCTAATCTTGATTTTTTTTTTTCGTTTTTGACAATTGTACATTGTGAAAATCGAAGGTGTTTTACAAAAATATTGTTTTTGATGATAATGTTTGAATATTGTATTTTATTGATTTGTCAGTGGAAAAGAGGTGAATGAGTTAAACATTTTAAGTTTTAATAAGCATCTGATGAAAGCAGAAAGAATGGAGATTTTTTTCTTTTTACTATCAGAGGAACCAGGTTTGAAATTTGGAAGGAGGCACTAGTTGTTTACATTGCCCCATTGCTCTACTGGTACTTATTTTATCGATCCCGAAAGAGTGAAATGTGAAGTCAAGTTCGATGGAATATGAATGTAAAGCAGGAAGAAATATTCTGAAATATTTTTTCCGGCGTGCTAACGATTCTGTCAGTTCGCTGCCTAGAAACCAGCGACAAATGAAAATAGTAAATATAATTCCTTCAAGGATTATTGGTCTGTATAAAGAACTTACATATTGGATTGTTGTTTTTGTTCTTGTAAAAATAAAGATAAAGGTGCTAGATTTAAGTTCAGGTAATTCACCATCCCTTTTACTTACTATACCAAAATAATTTTACCTAGTCTCGGTTTTCCATACATTCTATGTATAAAGAGAAAATTTTGTATGTATAGTTTGAATCGTTGGTGCAACTATGATATTCTGGTGATCTGATTAGCTAGCTTTCTTTATTTGCATTGATTTGCGATTATACAATTGTATTGAACAATGCATACCATGCATAATAATGCAGACATGTAAACAATTTATTATACACTGAAATTATTATTACACGAAGAAGGCTGCGAAACTGCCGTAGCCCTAAGCATGTCAAATGATTAAATAAATATATTCACTTCTCATACCTCCTGGCTTTTTATGGTCATATCCACCCCTAGGGGTCAGCCACACTTAAGTGGCAATACACTTCACTTTATCGTGCAGTTACTGTTAATACTTCATTTAGAGAATTAACATTGCTTATATATATATATATATATATATATATATATGATGTATATAACTGAATTAATGTTTCTAATTTTAGCACAAGACTGGCAATTCTGAGGACAGGGAGAAGTCGATTAGTGCTCATCTTCGACTGCTACTTCATTTTATCGACCCCGAAAGGATGAAAGGTAAAGTCGACCATGACCAAGTCGGAAAAAATGCCCCTAATTATTTGATCCGAGTACTAACGATTCCTCTAGCTCGCCGCCTTATCGTTATTAGAGTGGTGAACTGGCAGAATGATTTAAATCTATCAATGAAATACAACGAACACAAAAATAATGCTTCAATTGTTTTTATAAGTTGAAGCATTTCTTACAGTTTTTATTTTTTGTTTTAATATTAGCAATAATTGACAAACATTTATTGTATGGACGTTCATGTTAGAAACATCCACCTTTAAACTTGTATTTTTCTATATTTTTCCTTCCTTGATAGATTCATCAAGCTTTGAAATGTAGAAAATATCAGCGATATAGACCCCAGAAAACAACCTCAATAAGCACTAAAGCTATAGATCTTCAAATAGCTAAAATTTCTTGACATGTGTTTTTTCCTCTTTAGAGCCTTTCACATGACCAGTGTGTTCTGACATATCTTTGTGGTGACTTATTACCTTTCTCTGTTTTATAAAATGCACGTTGGAAGTTTTCGTATCATCAGTTTTTGATACCTTTATCTCTTTTACGATTGGCTTCCCATTTAGAAGGCCATGAGTAAATTCTTGGTAATATTTGTCAACCTGCGGGTCCCCTTCATGCAGTCTGGGATTTTTACTCTTCTTTTTAGCATATTCATAAGCACAACCGTGAATAAAATGTCGGAAGTTATTAATAAGGAAATAGGGCTTATTTCTCTCTTTATATATTGGGAATATACAAGCATCTGCGATTTTTACAACTCCTTTCGGTAGACACTCTTTCACCATTTTTTCACAAGTTTTAGAATTCATTCGTGTTTCTTCTACAGGGTTCTTTGCACCTGCAAGTTTAGTGAACGCTTGAAAAACATCATCCAAATTCGCCATTTTAAGGGATCCGGATGTGAAGTTCCGAAAGTTACAGTGGTCTGTATCGTTACGCTGACTTTTTGTTTTTGTTCTGCAATTGAGAACGATGCTTGTCTTTTAAAACAAGCAAATGGCTTCTATTGATGACGTATGCATCACGATAATATGCCTGACCAATATTTTTCAAGCACATTTTCGTTTTCATCATCAAAAATGTCTCGATGTCATAATATAAATAAACCGTCTCCATTTCAAAATGAATAAATAAAATAAAATTGGACTCAAATTAATTATACAATTGCAAAAAAATTAAATTTAAAAATAAAAAACAAGAACACTCCCACCGAACGTTTTCTTTAGAACATTATGCTAATTTATCTAATCATCGATTCAGCCTGAAAGTGTCTCTGATGTCGTTATTTGAGCAAATCAATTCGTGTATACGAATGGCAACATCTTTAGATCTTAAAATGGCGATCAAGTTTTTCCACGACAGTTACTTTGAGACTGAAGAAAATTTCAGATGGCGGTGCCACAGCATGACCACTGCTCCCGAGATGAAGTTAGCAAAAGAGTAGAAAGGTATATGTGCATAGCAGCAAAAAGAGTGGGATTGCTAGAAACCCAGTAGGACTAAAAACAAGACCAGTCAAACAAAAGAGCGGATAAACCTAGTGAAGGAGTAACGACTATCAAGTTATAGCACAGAAACATCAGAAATTCGGGGTTGGTGTTTAGCGTGCTGGAAGACCAATGGGAGTGAGAAGTTCTTAGCTTTTGTTGAAGCGTGTCCCTAGGAGACAGTCACTCTGATATAAAATGGGATATACATGGAATGGCCATTGGACATTATGGGGACCTTTTTCTTACGTTCGAGATCAGGCGCTCCAACATTCTTGAATCTGTATCCCATATTAGAACTGGATATTTTGCCCTTTTTTTAGTTTCTGGATCATGTCAGTTGAGTGGAAAAGATCTGGAAAGAGTTGTGCAAGACTTATTGGACCTAAAAATTTACGCTGCGCAATCGCCGGCGAGGTAACTTTCCGGTTGAATGGGGATTAGGTGGCGAGGGGCGCTGGTGTAAGCATCGGAGCTGCGGGCGCAAGCCTGGGTGAAGCGGATCGCGAGTGCAAGAAACTCATGCACTCATGCATTCATACACAGCTGACATTTCTCATGCGCAAAGGCCAGTGCTGGTCTTCTTCAGTCACGGGTGGACAACCATGTATGTATGTATGTATGTATTATGTATGTATGTATGTATGTATGTATGTATGTATGTATGTATGTATGTATGTATGCAAGTATGTATGTATGTATGTATGTATGTATGTAATTATTCAGTTTATTTCAAGATTTATTGCCAATAGAGAAAGAGCCGGTTTCTAATCCAGATCCAAGGTTCCTTCATTGGAATTTCAACATCAACAACAGGGTATTTCTGTATGTATGTATGTATGTATGTATGTATGTATGTATGTATGAGCTTCCGTCCACAAAAATTCCCTCACAAAGACTTTGTCTGTTTATCAATTAAACTTTTTGATATGATCTTTTTCCTTACAGAAATCATTATGTAAATTGACAGCGATTCTCATTAGTTTGTGACGCGTAAGACAGCTTTTCTCAGGGTAAAGTAATGATGTAGAATCCCTGTGATGAGTAAATAGACGATATTGTTATATATTTAGAAAGTGTACAATTACGAATACAAACGGCCATAATGGGATTCCACCGAAGGATCTCTGGAGTAACGTTACTCGACAGGATGCGGAGCTCTGAGAACAGGGAGTCTCTCTCCAAGTCAAACCGCCACATCTCCGCATTGAGAGATCACAGGTCTGCTACTACGGACATCTGATTAGTATCATGAGAAAGAACCAGCCGGTAGGAGACCTAGGTTAAGGCCAAAAATGTGATGGTTGGATAATATCCGTAATCTCAGTTGGTCACACTTGGGAACCCAGCCGGAAAATCTAATGACAGTTGCTTCTGACTGTAACCTATGGAGGAGGTGCTTGTGGACTTTACCTCCATAACCCTCCCAGGAATCGTAGGCAGAGATTGATAAATATATATTTAATTTTCCGAACGTAAAATGTTTAAGAAGGGACACAACTCCAACATAAATATTTAAGAATTATTTCCCTTGATTATTTGCAGATTATTGATTTTGAAAATATTTTTATGGTAATTAGTGAACAATAGCTGTGACTGTCACAAGTTTTCATCGTTGGAAATCATTGTTTTAAGGTTTTCTTGCTGATGTTTGCCCTATTAAAAGGGTGAATAATAGTTCATACGAGAAGACGGCATTGTCCCACTGAGCCATTGACCACTTCTTATAGTTTAGACACCATTTTCTCCGCTTATTAGTGCTAATGGGGGTCAGGAGAGATTACGACCATCCCCTGGTACCCAACACTATGGAGCTCACAACGAACAGCTTTTTTAAACACATGTCTAGCTCTACTGTTACTTTTGCTGCGGGAGTTTGTCGGATTTTAGATACGATACGTTTTACTATTAGGCGATCCTTCTGTGTGAACTTTGCCGTACATCCAGAATTACGCTCGCTAGAACTGGTTTGACCTTGATTTTGGAAAGCCAACATGATTTTAGAGACTGTAGCGTTTCGAAATATGAAGCAATTCAGCAGTTTTAGTGACTAAACATCTAGCCATCTGCGTTCCAACAAATTATCCTCTTTAGAAATCATATAGGTCACGCATTTTAACGCATTTAAATATAAATAACTGCAAAAACAAAACAAAAACAGGTTATATCATGGAGTATAAAGCATGCATAATGCATATGGACTCATCTATACAGACTAAAATAGTTCTTCTAAATCTGTCATATTGCCAATAGGAGTAAAATGATTAAATATATTGTGGTGTTTCCATTATTTTGCCAACTCTCTGTATACATACATACATACATACATACATGCAAGTATATGTGTGTATATATAATACAATGTATATAATATTTATGTATGTATGTATGTATGTACGTATGTATGTATGTATGTATGCAAAGGTAGATGTGTGTGCGCGCGCATGCGCTTGCGCAACAGGAATGAAACATCGATATTTCGATATTGAATGTAACTCAAATAGGCTGTGGCTAAACGTCGAGGTAAACCAGTTGTGGACAGCTGTATGGATCCAGTCAATACCACCAAATTCATATAATAAAGATATTACGAATAAAAAGTATAAAAGTTAAAAAATGGAGAACGCTCTCAATAGTTATAAATTACCCAGCGAAAATGTACAGCGTGCTATTACACATGGCGGAACATATGTAAACAGAAACCGTTTTAAGCTAATTAGATAGATTCGTTCAAACTGGGCTCCGCGCCAACAGAAGGCCTCGTGCACACGTTCGAACGGAGGACGCCTATGATGGATTTTTACTATATCATTGTGGTTAATGGTGGAGCCTCAAGCTCTCAACTTTTTTTGGCTGAAACTGGCATACTGCACGAATCAAGAAACACCAATCTTCAGCTTTGCTGAGTAGATGGCCCCACTGACAATCCTCTAATTGGGCTCGGCACTTGCTAGCGCCGGCCCTGTAGTTTTTAAAAATTCTTCTTACTTGTTTCACTTATTTTACTGTGGCCATCCATGCTGGAGCACCGCCTTGACGCCAGGACTTATTTCTTAAGCCTAGTACTTATTCTATAAGTTTCTTTTACCGAACCGCTAAGTTACGCAGACGTAAACACACCAAAACCAGTTGTCAAGCGGTGATGGTGGGGGGAAAATACACACACACACACACATATGACGAGATTCTTTCAGTTTCCGTCTGCCAAATCCACTCACAAGGCTTTGGTCGGTCCGAAGCTATAGTAGAACACATTTGCCTAAGGTGCCACGAAGTGGAACTGAACTTCGAAGCATGTGGCTGGAAAGCAAGCTTCTTACCACACAGCCACACCTATAAACATTCATTACATTAAAAAGCATTAATAAATAATATTACTTTAAAATATTACTTAAATAACAACGCAATTTCATGAGGAATGTTATTCGAGTAACCTCGCAACCATGAGCGAAGTTTAAAACGTTTGTAATATTGTCATGTGTGGAGGCGCAATGGCCCAGTGGTTAGGGCAGCGAACTCGCGGTCATAGAGTCGTGGTTTCGATTCCCAGACCGGGCGTTGTGAGTGTTTATTGAGCGAAAACACCTAAAGCTCCACGAGGCTCCGGCAGGGGATGGTGGTGAACCCTGCTGTACTCTTTCATCACAACTTTCTCTCACTCTTACTTCCTGTCTCTGTTGTGTCTGTAATTCAAAGGGCCAGCCTTGTCACACTGTGTCACGCTGGATATCCCCGAGAACTACGTTAAAGGTACACGTGTCTGTGGAGTGCTCAGCCACTTGCACGTTAATTTCACGAGCAGGCTGTTCCGTTGATCGGATCAACTGGAACCCTCGACGTCGTAAGCGACGGAGTGCCAACAACAACAATATTGCCACGTGGATCAGAAATTAAATGAAAATTAAATGAAAAACGTGAACTTGAATCAGACGTTTTATACATGTCACCCGCAATTTTTTTTTCTTTTTGAACACAAACATGAGCATTTTCTTTATAACTTCCATGCGATATTTCGAAAATATATTCAAACAGTAGATGCTTCAAGGAAAAAGCAGGATCAGAGAAGCAGCTGAATGATTAGAAATGTCAAACTGAAAGTACTGGAATTAGGAGCCTTTTAATTACGATGAATTAAAGAATACTCAATATTTAAGTTCTATGATATATTTAGTTGTACAATTTATCGCTTCTGGTGAACCAACAGAGTTACAAACACACACACGTACGCACGCGCGCACACACATACACACACACGCACACACGCACACACACACACACACACACAC
>NC_068991.1:54284982-54288165 GCF_001194135.2 Octopus bimaculoides
GTGAGTGCATAGTGAAAAGTAATTTTTGTTTTTAATTGAACTTTGTTAAATCACCTGTCACTTAACACATGCGCATCCCAAACTTGCCGTTCACTTTAGAAAGAAACCAGTTTCCTGTTTGCCTGTCATATGCAATGACTATCAATAAATCACAAAGGCAGATATTTGATAAAGTGGGGCTGTTCTTGCCTGAACCTGTATTCAGCCATGGTCAGCTATATGTTGCATTCTCAAGGGCTCGCAAATTATCTGAAGTGAGAGTTAACGCCAAGAAACAAGGGAAAAGAAGAGAGAGAACTTACATGAAGAGCATAGTCTGCAAAGAAGTATTGGATTGAAAGGTGCACGCAAATTGAAATGTGTGTTGGCTCTGACCCATCGCCTTGGCTTATAAGTTACCAACGATGTGGTTTTCATGTTGCATTAAATTTTTACCCCCGTGAAACTGTGACCTCTATATTTTACATACCAAACAACTTTTTTTTACTATAAAATTTTTGTTTCCAAGATAAGAAATTGTTGACTATGTAAATTTTAAAATATAATTTTTTCTGTTTATGGGAAAAAATGGAAAAAATAAGATTGAATATTTATTTTATGAGTGCTGTGTATTAAGTCGATAAAATTGTGCATAATGTATATATATAAAGTGCCTTAGTAATCATTGTATTTCAATTTCTTTCACTTTTCAATTAATAGCAGATGAGCGACTTATCTTTTGATACAGACACAACACAAGCTATCCTTTCAGGTTTTTTGGATAAAGTTTTTAGGAATAATCCAATAGGTTTACTATTAATTCCGTGAAAAATTCACGGGTCCCGCTAGTTACTTAATACTTTTGGTAAACAATAAGTTCATTATTCATTCGCAAGAATAGTATTCACTGTGACTTCGAAGTTTCGGCCAGCTAAGCCATTCTATATGGTATTAAAAGAAGCGTGAAGCTAAAGTAAATCGTAAAAGCTCAAGAAAGCTGCTCTGTAATGCCGGCAGTATTTCGAAAATATTTCATTGCTAAACAGTTCAATTTTTCCGAGCCAACAAATATATTTGCGTATTTATTTAGCATTTGGTACCCAGATACTGTATTTTTTTTTCATAAAAGCTATATCTTTCAATCTTTACTAGAATTATTTCTTGTTCTAATCTAATCTGAAAAACAAATGGGGAAATCTGATAACCGACTGATATCATATTTTCCTCTTCATTGCGTGACTGTTTCACATCTTTTAACCTTTTAGTTTTCCATGTATTAAACAGTGAAATCACGTTGTCTAGTGGTTTGAGAATCGAGCTTACAATCAATATGTCATCACTTTGATTCTCGGATCGAGTGGCGCGTTGTATATTTGAACAAAGCATTTCATTTCATTTTATGGTGCACCAAACCATTGGTTTGAAAATATGTACCAGCAATTAATGGAGAATAACCGTATGATGGACTGGCATCTCGTTCAGGAGACAGTAACAATATAAAATTATAACAATGAATAATTTCCCAAAACAAGGAGACTTCCTAGTGCCGCTCGTGAAAACCCTCACAAAACCACGGTTGTCTTGACCGTTTAGGTAAGTGTCCTCTCCGCATTATTTTCCTTCAATTTGCAGGAGCATGCTTAGCGTAAACCTATTTACACGGACCATTCTTGCAACATACACTCACTTTCTAACAAAATTGCTGGGAGGCAGCCCTTCCCTCTCGGCCAGCAGCGAGATGATCTTCACAATGGACTCAGCAGATAGCCGGATCCGTCCTATGCGCAACGGCAGGTGTTGGTGGTGGGGACGGTGATGGCGGTCATCCCTGCGTCATTTTTAGATATATCTTGCACATCGCTGCTGCTTCTGTTGGTTGTGGTTATTGTTGCTGCTACTGCTAATGCTGCTTCCTGTGCATCGTTTTTCGACCACATCAACTAGCGGCAAGAAAACAATGCCATAGCAGCCATTCGAACAGCCATTGCTTCCCTCGATTTGGGGGGGAGGGCCATATTGATATTTTTGTTTTGAAATAGGAAATTCTCGACAAACCAGCTCGACCCGCTTGCAGCGAGTTGGGTTATTTTGTTAACAGTTCAACAAAATTTGTAATACCAACTAATAAACCAACAAATTTTAAAGAAAACTTACGTGACCAGAACACGCGCCCCCTTGCTCCGCACAAAGACGAGTCAAAAACAAAAGCAAACAAAAAAAATAATAATAATACAATCCCTTAAAATTTGAAATTGCAAAAATTAGGAATATGAAAAGTGTGCGCTTATAAAAGGTTGTGCCTATGATAATTGGTACATTAAGAACTGTAAGCAAAGATCTAGACAAATGTTGAAAGAGACTGGAATAGAATGTCCTGTAGACCTAGCGGCGGTGGACAAGATGCACCACATATGCTATATAACTGATGTTGCGTTCCTCTTTGACCCACAAATAGTCAAGAAGGAAGCATTTCTCCCAGCGTGTTTTACGATTCTGCCAGCTCGCCGCCTTAATGATAATTGCAATGGTCTCAAGTTTTGCCACAAGGGCAGCCATTTTTGTTGGAGGCGAGTGTCGCTTATATCGATCCCAGTGCTTCGCTGGTACTTAATTTATCGACTCCGAAAGGATTAAAGCCAAAGTTGACCTCGGCGGAATTTGAACTCAGAACGTAGAGGCAGACGAAATGCCGCTAAGAATTTCGCCCAGCGTGCTAACGATTCTGCCAGCTCGTCGCTTTAATAATAATAATAATAATAATAATAATAATAATAATAATAATAATAATAATAATAATAATAATAATAATAATAATAATAATAATAATAATAATAATAATAATATTAATGATAATAATAATAATAAAAATAATGGCTTCAAATTTTGGCACAGGGTTAGCAATTTAGGGGAGGAGTAAGTCGATTACATCGACCCAGGTGCTCAACTGCTTCTTATTTTATCGACCCTGAAAGGATGAAAGGCAAAGTTGACCTCGACAGAATTTATTTGAATTCAGAACGATAGGACGGACAAAATGTCGCTAAGCATTTCGTCCGGCATGGTAACGATTCTGCCAGCTCATCACTTTATTATAAAAGTGAAGCAGATCTCCGTCTGCTCGTCCGTCACAGCATCTATTAAAGAAAGGAAAAGTAGGGGAGGAATCAAAATATGTCACAATGTATTTTTAGAAGGGGAAGAGAA
>NC_068991.1:54288175-54288808 GCF_001194135.2 Octopus bimaculoides
TAGATAGATAGATAGATAGATAGATAGATAGATAGATAGATAGGTAGGTAGGTAGGTAGGTAGGTAGGTAGGTAGGTAGGTAAGTAATGTTGTCACCATAGTAACTAACAAGTTTTGATTTAAAACGCGGGAATTTTAAGTGCAATCTGTCGACACAACAAAACATAGTTTAGAGACATTATTCGACAATATAGAGAATCATTGTTTTGGTTGTGTGTATGTGATGTGTGTGTGCGTTTCAACATACAGAGGACGCAACGCAGCTTCAAAATAAAAAAAGCCCCTTTCATTATATAAAAATACTAGCAGTATAACCCGACCTTGTCCGGGTGTGACTTATGCCATCTACGAAAAGTCTTGCTAGCTGAAAATCAACTAAAAAAGAAAGCCTTACAACGAAAAAACCCTTATGATGTAAATATGTTCATAATTCAAAAGACGATGAAATTAATAGGGAAAGTCTGAAGGCTGTTTTGCGTAAAATTATTAAGCATACGTAAATTTCATCCGTGTAATTGGCTATAGAAGTGCTTGTGCAAAACAACTTTTTGCGCTGCCCTGATTATACGTAGCAGGGTAATCCCTTTTCACAGGAGCTAGGATGGCAATTTGTGATGAAGCAATTGCTGGCGA
>NC_068991.1:54289918-54292514 GCF_001194135.2 Octopus bimaculoides
ATATATATATATATATATATATATATATATATATATATAGGTGCAAGCCTGGCTGTGCGGTAAGAAGTTTGCTTCCAAGCCATATGGTTCTGGGTTCAGTCTCATTGCATGGCACCTTGGACAAGTGTCTTCTACTATAGTCTCAGGCCAACCAAAGCCTTGTGAGTGAATTTGGTTGACAGAAACTGAAAGAAGCCCATCACATATATATATATATATGGGCATAAGATTGACACAAATAAATAATCATGTTCATAAATCTACATTTTGATGTCTCTGGCACAAGCAAACCCTGATTAAATGCAATCAGCACGCTATGAAAAGTGAGTGGCAAATGAGCAAGAGACAAAGCATGTTTGAACAGATTCTTAAAACTGGTTAAGGACATGACCACCCTCGTTGTGTTGGTGCCATAACAAAGTGTGTTCAGTACACTCTGTAATGTGATTGATGTTACAAGTGCTGTACAGCTATAGAAATCATGTCACAAAAGGGAACAGTTGAACAAGGCACTGTCTCTTGCTCTGTTTTTACCCTGTCTAGGAGAACAGTATCTCCAAATAAGAATTGATTTAGACCATAGCAACCCTCGTCTGACCTTTGAAAGCGATGGTAAAATGGTTGTTCTTGTTGTTGTTGTTGTGGTGAGTAAAAGAGAAGCAAAGAGAGAAAGAAAGAAAGAAAGAAAGAAAGAGAGAAAAAGAAAGAAAGAGGGGGAAAGAGAGAGAGAGAGAGAGAGAGAGAAGAGAGAAAGAAAGAAAGAGAGAGAGAGAGAGAGAGAGAGAGAGAAAAGAGATTGTTGTCGAGTGAGAAATAGTGTATGTGAGCGTGTGAGAGAGAGAGAGAGAGAGAGACAGACAGACAGACAGACGGACAGACAGACAAACAGACAGACAGACAGAGAAGGCGAGTGAAAGATAGGTAGACTGTTGTCACCACAGTAACTAGCGAGACTTTCACTATTAAAAGTAAGTGCATGATTAACGAATATTTTTACCGGCAGCGCAGCGACGAATAAAGACCAAGCAACAACAACAATAATAATAATAATCAATAAATGAGGTACAATGAACACAAAAATAAATGCTCAAGTAGTTTTTATCATTTCCAACATTTTACAACCATTTTTATTTGTAGTGGCAAACGTTTGTTTATATATATGTATGTATGTATGTATATGTATATATGTATGTGTGTATGTATGTTCATTTTAGAATCATACCCTTCTAGCTTGTATTTTTCTATATTTTCCTTGATAGATGCATCAACGTACGGAATATATTAAAATGTCAGCGATTTAGACGCAAGAAAAACATTTTCTATGATCATTGATTATGTTGATCACCATCACCTCTACGGTGCAATCATGCATTTACTTTATCATATGTCCCTTCGTTTTTATAGGCACCCACGTAACCAGTGTTGTCTACTAATTCTTTTCGGCCACTCATTCCCTTGCCTTTTCCTTCCTCATCAAAGCGCTCTTTATGTGATCCCGTGTAACCAGCCACATCTGTAAGACCGGCGACATTGCCAGTTTTTGATATTTTTACTTCTTTGACGTTTGGTCTCCCTTTTTTTAGCATTTCAACAAACTCTTCGTAATATTTGTCCACCTGCGGGTCCCCTTCTGGCAGTTTGGAATTTTTACTTTTGTTCTTGGCATATTCATGTGCACAACCACGTATAAATAGATGGAAGTTACTTATAAGGAGGTACTGTTTACTTTTCTCTTTGTATTTTGGGAATATAGAAGCATCTGCAATTGTTACAACTTCTTTTGGTAGACAGTCTTTCACCATTTTTGCACAAGCCTTAGAGTTCATTTGTTTTTCTTCTTCAGGAGTCTTTGCACCTGCAAGCTTGGTGAACGCTCGAAAAACTTCATCTAATTCCGCCATTTTAGAGGTAAAGTAAATGAGCTCCGAATGTCACTACGTCTATATCGTTACGCTGACTTTTTCTTTCTGTTCTACAAGTGAGAACAAGGCTTGCTTTTTCAAACAAACAAATGTTTCTATTGATGACGTAAAGAGCGTTTTCTAAAACACACGCTTTCATCATAAAAGGGCTTTCTATGTCATAATGAATATCTCGTTACTATTTCAAATGAATCTCATTTAAACCAAATTTTATACATCTGTAAGTAATTGGCATACCCCAGAATAATAATAATAATAATAGTAATAATAGTAATAATAATAATAATAATAATAATAATAATAATAATAATAATAATAATAATTGGCATACCCCTAGAAGAGACTAAATACTTGTGCTAATCTTTTCAGTTGTATGATCTACCCAAGGGGTTCTCAAACAATTTTCTTTTTATCTATGAACCCCTTTGATTACTATTTTATTCTGGTGGACCCCCATCACCATTTGATGTTTAAAAACTAGTTTTATAGAAACATCTTTCAAAATTCCTATTTTGTTTTGTTTTTTCGCACATTAACTTGTGTAGGCTGAACTGTGTAAAATGTTATAGAAAGCAACGTAGCTGTTTCTTGCAATATATACCAATACATACATCTAAAGCAAACATTTTTCAGGGGCCTTTAAAATATTATGATCCCCAATTTACTATTTTGTT
>NC_068991.1:54292549-54294944 GCF_001194135.2 Octopus bimaculoides
TATATGGACGCTCAGGGGCCAGATGGACTCCGGTTGAGAACCATAGATCTACACAACTTCTAATTTAGGCACGAGGTCAGCAATTTTGATGGGAGGGAATTAGTTGATACCATCGACCAGCGCTTTAGCATATCGAGCCTTGAGGAATGGAAAGTAAAATTTATCTCGACCAAATTTAAACTTGGAATTTAATGAAGCGGAAGAATACCTCAAAATCATTTTCCCTGACATTTTTAATCAACCAGTGTCGGATTAACCTAAAAGCAAGTGCAGAATATGCTGGGGTCTGCATTTTCAAGGGAACCTCACTAAATACTTTATTACTATAATTCTTAATCTCTTTGCATTGTATCGTGATGCTTACGTCGTCAATAGAAACATTCATTTGTTTGAAAAAGCAAGCCCTGTTCTCACTGGTAGAACAGAAAGGAAAAGTCAGCGTAACGATATAGACATTGTGACATTCGTAGCTCAAATACTTTACCTCTAAATTTTTATGAACAACAGGGTATTTAAGGTCGATCCTACCACGCGGCACCCTTCCTAGATCCGTCTTTATGTTCGTCTTTACGTTCTGAGTTCAAATTCAGCCGAGTTGACATTGCCTTTCATCCTTTCAGGGTCGATAAAATGGAATGTTGAGCAATGGGGTTAATGTAATCGACTTACCCACTTCCCCGAAATCACTGGCCTTGTGTTAAAATTTGAAACCAATATTAATTAAAGAAATTTACAATGATTACATTTAATAACGATGTTAAAATAGGCGGTCTAAATTTTGTCGGATGCTAATTAATCCACTTGTCATTCTATTTTTCTATTTCGATTCATTAAACTGAGTTTAATGAATTGAGTTTAATTATTAATTTTAACATAAATATGAGTCTTTGAATGAATCTGATTTATTGTTGAATATAAATCGAATCAGGATTTTTAAAACAGGTGAGAAATATTTTGTGTGCAGTTTCTTCGTCAACTTTATACCGTTAAGTAAAACAACACCATAACTAAAAAGCGTAAAATAATATAATCGCGACAAAGTCAGCGAGCTGGCAGGATCGTTAGAACGTCGGAGGAAAAAAAAACAGCTTTGGTCGCTGAACTTCGTGGAAGCTAGACGTCACAATAGCAGCTCTCCAACAACTCAACACTGGAGCCACATAGATAACCAGAGAGGAGAAAAATGACTTCTAACCACGCAACTTCATTGACGGCGTCTCATCTAACCAAAGGACGACATGCTACCGAACTCCCTCCTAGTGTGAGCAGAATTCTACTGTAATAACATATTGTTGTGCTGTTAGTTTAGAGTCTGCGTTCCGTTTTCTTCCTTAAGAAATTTAATGTACGGAATCGGAATACACCTAATGGTGTATAACCACTTCCCTACAAATGTAATCGACTAGACTCCTCCTGGATAAAAATTTACTTAGTTTAATATAATGATCTACGGCCGGCGAGCTGTTCAAATTCCGCCGAGGTCGACTGTGCCCTTCATGCTTTCGGGCTCGATAAAATGAGATCCAGTTGAGCAACGAGTTCAATGTTATCATCTTAACCCTCCCCCGTACCAAAATTGTCAAAAATTTGAAATCAATATAATGCTCAGTAGGATTCTTAGCTTTAGATATTTTCAAATGTTTGAAGTAGAAAACTCCAAATTAGGAAAAATAGTGGCTTGTAATACTGATATGTAGCATGTGTCTACTAAGCACTAGCATATTAGGAATGTCCATTGTTCTATATTTGCAAACAAACGTAAAATAGGCAGTAAACACTCATGTATAATACGATTTATCTTTAAAATATTAATAACTGAAATTCAATATTCAAAAAGAAAAAGTGGAGCAAGTTTATTACCTTCTCCTTGGAAAACGTGTCCCTGTGCAAAATTTCAGGCTGACTCATATATGCCAACACGAGACAAAATAAACGTAGTTATGTTTACGACTTTGAATAATTTTATTGTTCCAAACTGCATTAAATCACATTTTATTTTTTGTTTCTGTCTTTTTTTCCTTCCTTTCCATTTTTGAGAACCTAATCGCACCAATAATATTCACGAAAAATTCGCAGAATTAATGCAAATATATGTAAATATTTAACAATTTATGCAAATAACAAAATGGAAATAGTTCCAACTACGACTCTACAGTGTGAAGCGATGAAAGATAAATCTTCACAGGACGCCTGTCTGGTAATAGTGGCATTCCCAAATGATTTGGAATATATTCCTGACGGTTAAGCCAAGTACATACATGCATGCATACATACATGCATGCATACATACATACACACGTACTATTCATGCATATATGTGTATGTATATATATATATATATATATATATATATATATATAGATAGATAGATAGATAGATAGATAGATACATATAT
>NC_068991.1:54295047-54297423 GCF_001194135.2 Octopus bimaculoides
ATATATACATACATACATACATACATATATATATATATATATATACTTTTTCTGAATCTTCAGATTTTTCAATTTGCTAGGCCAGTTTTTAAATTGATATTAATCAAATTAATATTCAATTTTTCACCCTTATTATTTAAATTTGTATATACATACACGCACAAACATATATGTGAATTTTTCTATTGATATACACAAATGTATATATCCATACATTCATAGTCACAAATATATACATGCATACATACACACACATATCGCTTTTTAACGGTAGAACTCGAAATAAATAACGCTATAAATAAATCCTTGTAAATATTGGGTAAACAATAGCGAGGAAATATTGGGTTAACACCATGTGAATATTGTGTTTTTAACGGTGACACTCGAAATTTACACGCACTTATAGCTTTGTTTACTTCAAGTTCTACTGTTAAAAACGATTATTTCCTATCACTCAAAGTTTCTTTGTTCTTATAGCATAAACAACACACAATTCTTGCCGGTAAGAACATATAAAATCAGGTTTCTACAAAATATAAAATCTCTATAGAATCTCCTCCAAATCTGAATATATTTCAAGTGACAGAAAAGAACGATTAAATAAATATAACCCATGGGATGTCTTCACAGGCTCCACTGCTTCCGCAAGTTAGTATTACTGAATATGGATCAAATCAATCAATTTTGACAGAATATAACAGCTGAAATTTTAATAGTGAATGGCTTAGACCTTATTCTTTGATTTGTTTATGACATTGATAAGAGCAAGCCTTCGCGTTACGGTTATAAAACGTTCGTGCAAAATAACACTTAGATGTGAAAGCTAGAAGAAAACAAATCAGTTCACAAAGTCCGCAAAATGTGTTTGTCACAAGCAGAAAACGGTGAAGTGGTATGACTCTCTAAAGTCTTTCCACTGCCAATACGAAATGTCATCATCGACTAAACGATACACACATTCTAGCAATTACAGAAAATGAGACGGTTACTACCGATAAATTAAATACGTTATAAATATTAAATACATAATAATATAGGTAGCTAAAACAATTAAAAACCAAAAAGATAGAATACATAAATAAGAGTGCAAATAGGACCTACAATTGCTAGAAATAAGAGCTAAAAAATATAACTCGATCGTTATATCTTATTGTATGTTCATATACGCTCAAACTGTTTTGAATTTTGGCGCTCGTTGTTCAACGGTTATTTTCCCTCGTTAGCTAATGGGAAACAAACTATCTCTTTAACCTGGAGTAAATTATGGATTCTCCTGAGGAGAAATGACACTTTATTGGTTAAATTTCGAAATCATATGATAGGGTCTTATCAAATTACTTCATTCGGCGAGTTTTATCTCTCTGGAGAAAGATGTTGTTGCTTGCCGCTCGAAGTCGCTTGGACAACTCATGAGGTTCGTGATTTTGTGTGGCTATTCGAGTTATATGTTTTAGCTCTTATTTCTAGCAATTGTAACTTCTATTTGCACCCTTATTTATGTATTCTACCTTTTTGGCTTTCAATTGATTTAGCCACCTATATTATAACGTATTTAATATATTGTTACAGTATCTCATTGTATATATATATATATATATATATATATAAACAATATATGAGTATATGCATATATATGTACATGTATGTATATACCTTCATCCACATGTACATATGGATACATAACTGGGTACATGACGTGGCAAAAGAACATGGACAAAATGGTAAACAAGGTGCAACAAACAAGCAGGCCACATAGAAACATCCCCTTCATCAGCTGCCGCCATTAAAACTCATATATATATATATGTAATGAACCTTGGAAGTCAAGCAGGAAAGCAAAACGGAAAAGGAATTTAACGAGAGTAATCTCCCTCAACCTTCTAGAAAGTTCTCGAACATTCTAGAAGCTTCCGGTTGACGGGCACTTCCGGTTCATCCCTTATATAAAGTAACAAATTTCTAAATTCGCGCCATCAGTCCGCCGCACCCGCACCCGCTCGCGCGTACGTTCTCCTCACTTACTTGGAGACATGTAATTGCAAAAAAGAATATGCTCATGTGATGTTACAAGCTTTCCTTCAATTAACATTATATGTTAACGCATTCCTTCCAGTAACAAATGTTATGACTTATTACAAACGTTTCGCGAATTCCTATTTCCTTGTTATTATGTACAAGATGGTGACCCCTCTTTCTCTGATGCTCATTAAATTATAGGTTGGCGTTAGGAAGGGCATCCAGCTGTAGAAACTCTGCCAGATCAGATTGGAGTCTGGTGTAGCCATCTGGTTCACCAGTCCTCAGTCAAACCGTCCAAACCATGCTAGCATGGAAAGCGGACGTTAAACGACGACGATGATGATGATGATGATGATG
>NC_068991.1:54299385-54303105 GCF_001194135.2 Octopus bimaculoides
ATTTCATTTATACGTTGCATGCATGTATTTCACAAGTGTACATTTCATTTCTTTGAATTTTCTTTGTGTGTGTTTGTACCACATCTTGTGGGTGGTTTTTCAGTGGCCATCCTGCCTCAGGCGTTTTAACAGATTTTATTTATCGTGCATTTCTGCTCTGGCGAGGGAGCTCTGTAGTAACGCCTGCGCATGCGTAGAATTAATAAAGCAAGCGTTTCCCGCTCAATTCATTCTCTTTCTCGCTGGCCAGCGATTGAGCAAGGACGTGTGTTTAAAGCTGTCTCTACATCGTTCGGTCTTATACTCGACAGCTCGTTATTCTCACCTCTAAAGATGTATAACTAAAGATATGTATGTTTTACCAAGTAAATAAATGTTGTTTAAGTTGTTTAGTCTGGAGTTCAGCGTTCCGTTGTATTTCTTTAATTTTATAGTAGAAAGACAGGTATACAATCTAAAGATGTATAACCCACTTTCTACTAAACTATAATCAACAACAAACGCATTTCGTCAATATAAAAGTCTTTATTTGATAAAAAAAAATAACATTATCAAAACATGAAGGTAAAACAAAACAAATAGCGGCTTATACACCGGAAAATATGGTAATTGTAGTGGCAGTGACAAGTTCGCTCGCTAGTTGACAGTTGGTAGTGTAGAAGGGAGGGAAACAGTAAGAAAAGCACGGTGCTGACTAGGAAGAAAGGATAAAGGTGACATCGTCTTCGCTCGCCATAGGAATAGAACAGAGTGGTGACATTTAGTAGAGATGACCCGGAAGTTGTTCCTCTTCGATTACTATCGCAAATAGCAATAGCTTTCTTCAACCGAATACACGTCATTGATTGTAACACAAAGTCACTAGGACCTCCTACAGGCCAGTCCCAAAACGACATGCATTCTTTGAAAGCATTACGGTCGACGGACAAGTTTCATGAACTCTAAAGTGTCAAAAGAGCAACATAGTAATCTTGTGAATATGAAGAAGTAAAAACTGTAGTAGAGCAGTTAACTCATATTTTAAAAGGATTGGTTGACTCGACAGATGATCAAACACCCAAAGCATATATTGAGAGCAATACGTTATTGAATGCCATATGCCAGTTTGGCTTCTTAATTGGATTGATTGTGCCCAAAATACTGCTGTAAAATGCAAAAAGGCTCATTGTGTACCTTCTGGGGAAAATCCTTAATATAATAACTGCTGGAAAAGTTACAACAACCTAGGAAGCACTAGCTACAACAACGAATAAAACTTTTGAAAGTGCTTGAAAATGCGCTGAAGAATTAGGCGAAATTATCAAAGAAATCATCAATGATATACGATTCTCATTCACGGAAGCAAAAATTCCACGGAAATAAAAACTGTCTCGCCGATTGATGAATCATTAATGAATGTGACACTGGATCAAATTGCCAAAGAATACTTCGTATGTCTACTTCTTATTTAAGTCAGAATAAAGCTATTATGAAATTACGGTCGATTTAATTGTAAAGACCAACACATATATAACGATCATACGTAAGATACAATTTTAATAGTTTATAAACACTGGAGGTCACCAATTATAAGGGTCAAGTGTAATGTTATATACATGTGCATGTTTGCACATCGCCGTCACCAGCTATAACTATCAAGTGTAACGATAATGTGCCCCGAATTAATTAGAGAAGAAACATAATTATTGTTAGTTGAAATGGTCCTTTATTCCCTATTATTAATCGTTACAAAATAAGTTACAATTACTTCAAGTTGTTTGAGTTGTTATGGTACACAAATTAGTTTTAGCCCCATAATCCATTCTGTATGGTAGTTAGCTTCATCTGTGGGCGACTACTAAAGAGAGAAAGAATAAGAGAGTTTAGACATGGTAAAAAGAGGAAGAGCTGTGTTGTCCCTCACATAAAAGTGCTTCCTCCCATTGGCCACAGAAGAACGAAGGAAGAAAGAGGGATGCTCTTTGGCCAGGGACCGAGCGGCCAAAGAAATAGAATTGATTTTTGAAGAATGCCAACTTAAACAATAGAACCTGTATGTAACAGTTGACCTTATAAATTTCCTAGTGCAAAAGGCGAGAACAGTAGGAAGAGAACTTGTAGAAAAATATGGATTCGGTCTGACTTCGGAATTTGAAAGCTATTCGTCACATATTTTGTACATTCACCTGTTTTTGATGCATCAACTGACTCGGCTGAGCACTTTCAACTTATTGTATTACTCTATGCTGTTGTTCTTGTTCTAAAGTCAGAAAAGGCAGTTTACAAAAAATTTGTCAGACTACATACTTCCATTAGATCTGCAGACACCTGCAGCTGATACTGTAGGACCAGTTTACAAGTATGGTCATCACAGGTCACAGCCAATTTTCGATAGAATTACTGGTATCTTGGCAACCATTCCTACTGTAGCTTATAATGCCGAGTGCTCCATCAGTGACCGACCTCAGACGAAGTATAATATACGTGAGAAGTACAACTAAGCAATGCACTAATACTAAATGCTGAACGGGAAAATACCACCATGTTTGTTGCTAAAAATATTGACCAAATAATTGTTAGCTCTATATTTAAAAGACACAAGAAGCAATAATTCTTTGAAGCTACTAAAAATTCAAATTTGTTTTTTATTTGCGTAAAATTTAGGGTAAATCAACTCCTGTACTCCTCCTTAATCAAACACCCCATATGTCCAAGTATAAGACTAACTTGACTACTTAATGATTCCCTTCCTTATTTAAAACAGTAGGTTGGGTGTATTTAGGGAGATTTAGCAGTTGTTACTAGCAGTTCTAAACATTAGGTAAGGGCTTCCTCATAAGCTTAAAGTCATTTGTGTGAATGTGCGCGTGTGTGTGTGTGTGAATGTGCGTGTGTGTGTGTGTGTGAATGTGCGTGTGTGTGTGTGTGTTCCTGTGTACGTGTGTATATGAAGGTGAGAGTGGATATTGGTACGTGCTCCTATGCACGTTTGTGTGTGTGTGTGTGTGTGTGTGTGTGTGTGTGTGTGTGCGCGCGCGCACACACATACACACACGCAGAGGGATAGTCGAAACAAACTCGTGTTTGGTGGTGAACTTGATAACAGAATAAACAAATTGAAACGTCAATGAAACAGTCAGTTAGTCAATAAGTGTTATTGTGTGGCGGCGAATCAAGAGATAAAGCTTTCATTTAATTTAGCCAACTATCATGGCTATCAGCTAAAAAACAGCGATTCCCAATGAAACAAATTACTCCTCGGTGGAACATAGCCATTCACGAAGTGACGTTAAGACTGTATCACTATGGCGATAATTACACAGAAAAAGTAATTAAAAGAAATCTATTTGTCGGCCTCTTCCATTGACCTTCCATTCACATCTTAAATAGAAGCAATAAATACTTGTTATCAATAAGTTTCGGAGTTTGAAGCTGGAAGGGAAAATGAGCAACGAGACCAATACAAACGACAAGGGTAGACTCTATCTAGATCTATGGATATCATTTTATACGTCTTTTTAAACGTTATGTATTAAATCATTGACGTTAATTTGGAAATGCTAGCAAGACAAAGTAACGAGTGTAGATAGATATGAAACTATGTAATTTAAACTGCAAACATCATGGAAGAAATATTTATGTGTGATTTGACGGATTACAACGAACATGGAATTCGTATCAAATGGGTAAGTTAACGGTTTCTTTTAACCTTTCTCTCTCTCTCTCTCTCTCTCTCTCTCT
>NC_068991.1:54303771-54304636 GCF_001194135.2 Octopus bimaculoides
GTTTTACCGAACCGCTAAGTTACGTAAACGAACCAACACCGGTAGTCAAGTGGTGGTGGGAGCTAAACACAGAAACACACACACACACGCGCGCGCGCGCGCGCACACACACACACACACGCACACACACACACACACACACACACATACACGATGGGCTTCTTTCAGTTTCAGTCAACTAAATCCTCTCACAAATCTTTGGTCATCTTGAGTAGAAGACACATGCCCAACGTACTATGCAGTGGGACTGAACCAGGAACCATGTGGTTGGGAAGTAAACTTCTTACTACACAATTACGCCTGCGTATAAAATAGAGATTCACTATCGCTAGTGAATAGTAGGCTTGCTCTTAGTAAGTCGCTTTTATAAAAATTTAGAACAAAAGTCTTCCTGTTTATATATTTTAGTCTTTAGTTTTCAGAGATGGGTCATGTGATACTGTTAGTTGTCGAGTGAAATACAATGAAACAACCGAGAGCGGTATGAAGGTGACTATGATTGGTTAAAATATGAATGCATGAGCCTAATTCGAAACAGGAAGTTCGTTATGCTATCGTGTGAATACATCGGAAGTAGTCCTTGCTTAAATATTTCGATGTATTTTTCAGAGTTTATGGTTCCAACACATTCGATCAGCTCAGAACGACCATTGCTGATGACAGCTTCCCATACCATTACAGAGATACCGCCATGTTTCACAGTTGGTCGGAGTCGTTTCAAATCAAATTCTTGATTGGGAAGCCTCCAGTCCCAAACACGTCCACTGTCTGAAAATAATGTGAATCTGGATTCATCTGAGAAAATCACTCTATCTCAAAATGGACTGGATTTTTCTGACATCTCCTTAGCCCTATTTCTTTCCTT
>NC_068991.1:54305345-54306296 GCF_001194135.2 Octopus bimaculoides
ACGTATGTATATAAGTATATATAAATGTATGTATGTGCATGCATGTGTGTGTGTGTGTGTTTGTCACCCCACTACTTGACAGCCAGTGTTGGTTTGTCTACGTCCTCGTAACCTAGGGGTTAGACAAAAGAGACCTTTAGAATAAGTATCAGACTTGAAAGAAAAAAAAAACAGTAATGGAGTCGATTTGTTTGAGTAAAACCCTTCGAAGAAGTGCCCCAGCATGGCCGCAGTCCATTGACGGAAACAAGTAAAGATGAAAAGGTAAAAGATATGATATCTCATAGTCGTATGTTCGATTTGTCATTAGTTCAAGGCAGCGCCCTCAACATGACTGAAACAAATGAATGATAAGAGAAAATTAAAAATATTCAGAAAGCATGAATGGTTTCTTGTTGAGAGCTGTGGATAGAGGTTGTTTATGTTTATGTATACCATCGCTTTGTTTGCATTATTTGTCTTGGTCTGCTGATAATGTTGCAATATTTGAAAGCATTATTTTTCCAGGTCGTAATTTTTTTCCTTTTTTTTTTTCTTTAAAAACAAAATTTACAAGCAGATACTACTTTTTGTAACTATGTCATTTTAAATTTAGGTTAAGACTATGCTCGTTGATACAGAAATACACACATAGGATTATTTATACATACATACATACATACATGGTGGTTGTCTACTCCTTACACAGAGTTTGACCACCTCCTGCACCTACACCTTAGCCCTTTCATGGCGTCTGATGTGGCTTTTTAAACCAGACAATGTTTTGAAAAAACACCCACACAGATTGCACCTCTGATTTGTACTACCAATACCTGCAGGTAAGTTCTGCTCATTGTGGATCCTAACATGTCTTTTAAGACCCCCATTGGATTTGCAAGCCCTCTGGCACACACCACATTCAAACGTGTGCACAGACATATAATCAGAATAGCTGGTTGAAGTTTGTTTTCC
>NC_068991.1:54306837-54318680 GCF_001194135.2 Octopus bimaculoides
TATATATATATATATATATTTATATACACGTACATACAGGGACATACACACATATCCACACACACACACACACACACACACACACACGCTCGTGTGTGTATGTGTGTGAGTGTGTGTGTGCGTGCGTGCGTGCATATGTGTGTGTATGTATATTGTGTGTTTGTATGTATATTGTAATATAATATAATTTCGATAATGTACTTACCTGGCAAGTGTTTTGATCTGAGACAGTGTACTGAAACGAAAATAACAGCGTGGAAGACATATTCACCAATCAAAAATACAAAAACTGCAAACTTCGCTTAAACATTTATTATTTAGTGTCAACATTTTTGTCACACCGATTGCGACCTGGTTCCATTGGTGCCTTATATATATATTTTTTTCAGTTTCGTACTTTTGTTCGTGTCATGATTATTGTCTTGGTTTGACTAGATGGTATCCTGCTGTTCAAAAAGACTCTTCCAGTTTATAATATGTCTGATTAAAATAGAAATACTTTACACTTCTTGTATCATAGCAGTCGTCGCATCGAATAAGCGTAATGCAGCTAACATTAGGTTTGTTGTGAAATGATATTGTGAAGTACGTCATAAGAATTACTTTTCACACTGATGCTATTATCCACCTGTATGGAATTCAAATTTTGTGCCTTTCTCCAGAAATTCACAGCATTCTTTACATGAGTCTATATCAGTGGTTCTCAACTGGGGTCCATATTGTCCCTGATGGTCCATATAAAATTTTGGGAGACCACGAAACAAAGTAGTAAATTGGGAACCCACAATGATAATATAAAGACCCCTAAAATGTTTTTGATTTAGATGTATGTATTGGTATGTATTGCAAGAAACAACCTGGTTTCTTTCTCTAACATTTTACATAGTTCAGCCTACATACATGAATGTGTGAAAAACAATATAGGTATTTTGAAAGAAGTTTCTATAAAAGAAATTTTGAAACATCGAATGGCTATGGGGTCCACCAGAATAAAATAGTAATCAAAGTGGTTCACAGGTCAAAAAAAAAAAAAAGAAAAAAATGAGAACCCCTGGTCTATATGGGCATTAACATCCACGGTAAAGTGTGAACATTTAGTACCATTTCGATGTATATTGGCAAGCCACTTGGTAAAAATTTTAAAACGTCCAAAGCAATTAAATGTAACGCGACCAACTACTGCGATAAGAATTCCTGAAGATTTTCAGAGTGCTAACAGTTAATTTAAGTGTATTTCATTTACATACATCGTACATACATACATACATACATACATACATACATACATACATACATACATACATACGTACATGTATACATACATACATACATACATACAAGCATGCATACATGCATAGATATGTGTAAACGCGCGCGCGCACATTTTTTCGCTTAAGCACAGGAGCACTCCGTCGCTTACGACGACGAGGGTCTCAGCTGATCCGATCAACGGAACAGCCTGCTCGTGAAATTAACGTGCAAGTGACTGAGCAATCCACAGACACGTGTACCCTTAACGTAGTTCTCAGGGAGACTCAGCGTGAAACATAGCGTGACAAGGCCGGCCCTTTGAAATACAGATACTACTCATTTTTGCCAGCTGAGTGAACTGGAGCAACGTGAAATAAAGTGTCTTGCTCCAGGACACAACGCGTCGCCGGGAATCGAACTCACGATGGTGAGCCGAATGCCCTAATCACTAAGCCATGCGCCTTCACTCGCTTAAGCATAACGATACCAATAATCTGGTGTAAGATCTCTATATACCATATGCTTTAGAACGAAGCGTTAGTTGAGTTCAGAGCAGTAATAAGAAATTAGAATGACAAAGGAAGGAAAAAGGTACGTCATGAACATCATTAGCTTACAACTGTTTCTGCTATAAGATGCAATGCGCTCATAACTGAATCCTTGTGTAGCACCCTTTAGCTTCATAGGAGCTTCGATGTATGTATGTACGTATGTATGTATGTATGTATGCATGTATAGAGAGAGAGAAAGAGAGAGAGATACATACATACATACATAAACACACATGTATGTGCGTTTAGAATACTAAGTATCAATTTGAATGTACAGTGCGTGCGTGTGTGTGTGTGTGTGTGTGTGTGTGTGTGTGTCCATGTGTCTGTATTTGTCCCCCACCATAGCCTGACAATCGGTGCTGGTGTGCAAGGAACCGATAGAATACCAGGCTTAAAAAAGAAATAAGCACTGCGGTCCATTCGTTTGACTAATATTCTTTAGGCGTGCCCCAGCATGGCCGTAGTCTAATAACTGAAACATGTAAAAGTTAAAAGATAAAATATTCCAAGGAAACAGCTGAATGATAGTTAGAGAAAAATGAAATTGAAGATCGTTGCGTGAAGTTTGCTGCCGCTAGACATGTCCTTGTGTCAATATTCTCAACTTCACAGGATTAGTGATATATACAGGATCACGGTAGTAAATGATAGAAAATCCATTATAGTCAGCCTCGTGTCAAATATCCCCGTTGATTCATTTGTATCTGGTGTATAAAAGTCGGAAGTGTGTTTTGCTGAGAAGAAAAGTTTTTTCATTTATGTATTTGTTTTGTAAGATCCTTGATGTGAAATCGTGAAACAGAGATTGTTATATTTGGGGATGGTCTTACTTTGCCAATTAGACACACGCACTACATATTTGGTCTTCACTTCAGCTTTATTATTATTATTATTTTAGCAAGGCGGCAAGCTGGCAGAAATGTTAGCACGCAGGGCGAAGTGCTTAGCGGTATTTCGTCTGCCTTTACGTTCTGAGTTCAAATTCCGCTGAGGTCGACTTTGCCTTTCATCCTTTCGGGGTCGATAAATTAAGTACATGTTGCGTACAGAGTCGATCTAATCGACTGGCCTCTTCCTCCAAATTTCGGGCTTTGTTGTGCCTAGAGTAGAAAAGATTATTATTATTTTAGTTTCTCGGGCGGCGAGCTAGCAGAATCGTTAGCATGATGGACGAAATGCTTAGCGGTATTTCACCCGTCCCTAAGTTCTGAGCTCAAATTCCGCCGTGGTCGACTTTGCTTTTCATACTTTCAGGGTCGATAAATTAAGTACCAATGAAACAGTGGGGTCGGTGTAATCGACTAGTACCCTCCCCACAAATTTCAGGCCTTGTGTCTTTAGTAGAAAGAATTATCATTTTAGCTTCTTTGTCAAAGCTCTTTCGTCATACATCATGTGACTTCCTCAGCGATTCTCTATCCCACATATTTTTTCTTGTTCTGCTTATTCCATTTTGTCTTTATGTGGTATGTGTCATAAAGCTGAAGTGAATACCAAATATATAGTGCGTGTGTTTAACTGACAAAATATGACTATCCCTAAGAAAATGCTTTAAAATGTGTATGTCACGTGATCGACCAGACTATCGGATGTTGTTATACATCGCTTGTCACAGTGCTATTTGCATTGTTTGAGCTTTCAAACGATACATCCCCGCTGGCTAGGCAAGCAGGCCAACATTGCCCCTGATCGGAAGGTTATTCTCTCGTAGGGTTACCCATTTGCAGGTGAGTGGACTGGAACAACGTGAAATGAAGTGTTTTGCTCAAGAATACAACGCAACGCGCCCCTCGTTCAGGAAATCGAACGCACGACCTGGCGATCGTGAGTGCAGCACCCTAACCACTAGGCATCGCAGCTTCACCGATTTAGTATATAATAATTCTAAATATGTAACTTTATTCATTAAGCTGTCCAGAGATGAACGTCTGCTAACAACAGCAACTAAATAACAAAACTACTTTCAAGTCCGGTGGATATTCAGGGAGACATAGAAGGAAGCGACTGAGGTAGTTAATTGCTTGTCCAGACAAGCTCAGTGTTGGAGAGAGAAATTACAAATAAGAAATATATATATATATATATATATATATACGGAGAGAGAGAGAGAGAGATAGACGTCCAAACAGACAGACGGACGAACAGACAGATAGATAGATAAACAGACGGAGATAGATAGATAGATAGATAGATAGATAGATAGATAGATAGATAGATGGGTGGGTGGATAGAAGGATGAATTCAGAGCTTGGCAGAAATAAGCCGATTGGGATAAACAACGTCGATGATTATAATTAGTCAATCAATCTGACTAGCTTAGCGAATCAAACTTTTTGAACCGGTGTTAATTTAATTTGATAATACTTACGATCGATTGAATTTTGCGGTTAATTTGCATCGATCATACGGATATTGAATTATTAAGGGGAATTAGAATAGGGTGACAGAAAGAACGAGCCTCCTAGCTCTAAAGTTCGTAATCTGTTCCCGTTATATTCAAATTCCAATTATACATACATTGATTCTAATTATAGATCAGTAACTCTAAGAATATTTTAAAAGTCTGAAAACAATTTATTGAACATAGTTCATGATTATAGAATAAGCAGGAAATATAAGTCTCAAAGTAAACAGCTACGATATATGACTTCACCAAATCTAAACTCAAACACATACAAAAAATTTTTGTTATTCAAGAAGGGGAATCCATAATTCTTTTGTAATGAATCGATAAACTACCGTAGGCGTGGCTGGGTGGTAAGAAGTTTACTTCTCAATGAACATGTTTCTGGGTTCAGTCTCACTGGGTGGTTCCTTGGGAAACTGTCTTCTA
The DNA here is from genome assembly GCF_001194135.2 of Octopus bimaculoides. NCBI lineage: Eukaryota > Metazoa > Mollusca > Cephalopoda > Octopoda > Octopodidae > Octopus > Octopus bimaculoides. The sequence continues at coordinate 54,311,476 of NC_068991.1, forward strand.
CTATAGCTTCGGGCTGACCAAAGTCTTGTGAGTGGACTTGATAGATGGAAAATGAAAGAAACCCATCGTGTATATATATATATATATATATATATATATATATATAAATAATATAAGAGTATATGCATATATATGTACATACCTTCATCTACATGTATATATATAGATGCAGATCTAGGTACATGGCGTTGCAAAAAAACATGGACAAGATGATAAACAAGGTACAAAAAACACACAGGCCATATATACATGTGTGTGCGTGCGCGCGTTTGTATGTGTGTGTGCGCGCGTGTGCCTTCTGTGTGTGTGTGCGTGCGTGTATTTGTGTCTGTGTTTGTCCCCCACCACTGCTTGACAACCGGTGGCGGTGGTTTTGTTTACATTCCCCTCCCTTCAGCGGTTCAGCACAAAACACACCGATAGAACCGATTCTACTAAAAATTCTTCAAGGCGCTGCCCCAGCATGGCAGCAGGTTAGTGACTGAAACAAGATATCTTTTGAGTGCTATTAATATAATTTGCTTCCGGAATAAAAGGAGACATCATTGAACACCAGGACCTATATCAGACCTTGAATATAACATTTCAAATAGGCAAATATTCAATAGAACATCATTCCAGTAGTTTTTTTTTAAATTTTTATTCATTTATGTATTTTATATCGTAATTTGTGGACAAAACTGTCGTTTGTTGCAGGATATAAACTAGCCAATCACTAGCTTACCGCATTTATGACGACGACTGTAAATCGATGGTGTTACGGAAAGAATCTCAGTGACTTGATGCTGAGCAAATATATATCAAGTGTCATTGTTTTCGACTTTCCTCGCCGATGAAAACACACACACACACACACACACATACATATTCTAGTTTTCTTAGCTACTGAAATTGTTTAATATTTAAACAGATTGGCATCTTGTTTCTCTGGGATTAGTCAAATTGATGTAGACGGCTCTGATGAGAATCCAATAAGATTCGAAAATCGATTAAGGTTGTTTGTCATTTTTTCAGTCTACGAAGAACTTCACGACCATGGCTGCTGCAGTTCTTTCTCTGACTCAATTATAAAATAAAGTAGTTTGAAAAATCCCTTTCGGGAGATCCAAAAGGACATTAAGGCATTATCTTATGAGGGTTATCTTAAGGAAAAAAGAGGATAAATTATAAAATCAGTTAGATCATCTGTGAAACTATGAAACTATGTCCAAACTCCCGGAAAACATTACCTACTAAATGGTAATAAACGTTGATTAGGACTTGCCAGAAGACTGGACACATAAAATGTAAATTCCAGGCCATGAAACAACAGATCTCTTATGAAGACAGGCTATAATCTTTCTTTCAGAAATTAAGAACTGATAGCATTGACAAATGGGCCATGAATGGATAATACCGGTGCGTATCAGATATTTATTTTATTGATGCTGGTGGAATGAAAAATGTCTGATTTCAGTAAAACATGACGAAACTAAATACAAAGCAAAATGACTGCAGGAAAATTACTTAGCGACGCTATCTGCCCGAAAACAAAATAGTTAAACCAATGTTGATATATCTAATGAAGACAAAAAACATTTTAATTAATAAATCAATTAAACTTACACTCGTAATGAGGAGAAATAAACATTTGTGCAACAATTCTTTTAAGACTCAACCATTCTGATGGTAGAAATTTTGTGAGAGACGTGTCGTCGATTTAACTGTCTCTGCTACTCCACTGATATATCCGAATAAATGAAAAATGAAATCATCCTGGTAAGATTTGAACTCAAAACATAAAAGGATATTAACTAAACCCAGAAAGCATTTAGTTCAACACTTTACAATATTAAGCCTCTATGCATTTCTTCGAGAACAATGATGAAACTGTTTTAGACGGTCTCGATAGTCATATGTGTGTTTAACTTTTTGGGGAAAAATGTGTTCATTTTTCAATTTATTCATTTAGAGAATTGTTCGTTATGGGAACCCCCAGTATATGTTTTCTTGACAAGAAGTCGCACCATAGTCTTGTAGCGAGACTGTTGTCATAAACTGTCGCATCGTTAAGGCTTAGTCGGAAAACGGCTCATCCTGCATGTTCCTAACGATTGGTCACATAAACTGGTCATGCGATGGTGTAATACTTGACAGTGTCCGTTTCTTGGATTGGTCTAGTTTTACGAGGGATATAGTTTTGTATCCAATCGTGTTGTGCGTTAGACCAACTAGCGCGGCAAAATCAAATGCTGTCTTGAGTTTCTAATCATCAATACATAAGAGAAGTTTTCCTATTTTCGCCAGTGAGGTGAGAATTTTCAAGAAGCTATATCACGTCATTGTGTCCCTGTTTGCCAAGCATTTATAACCAAGTTTCGATTGAGTTGAGAAGCAGACTATGTGTATTTTCTACAGACAGTTACCTTCATGATGTATCCACCTGGTTCGCTGTATTATTTTAGTTAGTGGATGAATAAAGTGTCGCAGTTCATTGAAAACTCGCTTTCTTTTATTTCTTTCCACCATTTTATACACAACCCATGGAACCAAGGACAAGAGATACGCTTCATACAGCTAAAGCCTCATTGAAATGGTTATAAATCCAAGAGACAGGAAGTATTAGAAGTATAGACGAAGAAATTAATTCATGCAAATATTTGGCAAGGAAAATAAATGAAATGCTATGTCAGGATTTATAAAAATCTCGCAAAATTTTCTCATCGATGCATAAATTGAATTAGTTAGGTCAAATGCGATCGATGGAAGAAAAATTCGATGCTGGAGGAAGACTATTGATTCTAAATATGATTCTGTCAGTAACGATTTCACCCGTATAACTATTGATTGTTGAATATTTGATTTCATCAATAATATCAATAAAAGAGGGATTAAAATAATTGACCAGAGTTCTAGCATCATCATAATCAGCCTCACTGTCAATAGCTATCACTGTTCAATATTAAATCGGTCCATCTAGATTTGCTTCAGTTTTTGTTTTTATTAGAAGCTAGCAAGAATATCTGGTCATTTATATCATTTTCCGTGAACAATAGCGTCGATGAATAATAGGTGAACAATAGTGTCGGTGAACAACAGTGCCGTGGGAAAAGAGGTGAACAATAGTGTCGATGTTTATAGTTTTCTAATATGGTCCAATAACGAGTTCACTGAATTTCTGATGGTGAGAACAACTGATTGGCAGGGTGTCTTCGTAAAGAAAAAAATATGATATATTTTTTTATTTGAAAGCACCTGCTATCAACGATTAAATCTTTTGCTGATATTCAGCGGTTATGAGTACATTTGCGCGCGCGCGAGCGCACACACTCAAACACACGCACACATATACACACAATTACACATACATACATACATTGCATCCCTTGACCAAGTTTGCATACATGAGGTTGATAACATCATAAGACCTGGAAGGTAGCTCCTTGAGCAACATTCTTTGTCTGATGACTTAGAATACATACCCAAAGAAGTCGCACGACTCTACTGCAACGTATTATCAGATGAAAGGATGAGCCTATATGAGCAGAAGACTATGCATGGATATGTTAGTAGAAAGCTCCGAAATGATAATAACTACTTCCCACTTTGAAGGGTATGCGTTTGCAATCCAGGAACAGAAATATCAACCAAGTACCTGATGCACAAAAGGGGCAGAGATGCAGGAAAAGCAGTAAAATGTGACAACCAATGTAGACTTTGTGGAGTTAACACCCAAGATATCCTCCACATCATAGGCAGTTGTCTGAAAAGGTCATCACGGCATTATCTACCAATGAGATATGATGTTGTAGGTAGGACACTCTATAATGAAATCCGTCGGAAAGATAACCGCGAGGACAAAGAAATAAGAACCCACAGTATGGTAGAAGCTTTAGCCACTCATAATAAAAAGGAGTACTGATGGAATGTACCAGTGAAGACCTCAATAAAATGTAAGAACAACAGACCTGATATAATGATTTGGTATAGAGAAGAGAAACTGTGTACAGTTGTGGAAATTAGCTGCCCAGCGGATGTTAACATACGGTTGAAGATCAATGAAAAAGAGAACACCTATACTGAACTATTGAGAAATCTGCAGTTACTCTATCCAGATTATAAGTTCCGGTTTATACCTGTAATTACTGGGGCCCTGGGATATGTAATACTCTGCCTAAATAACAACGAGAAATTAGGTTTCTCAAAACCAGAAAGGAGAAATCTAATTAGAAGACTACATATCCAATCCATCACTGGAACTGTAAAAACCTGTAAAACTTTCCTGAAGTTTATCATTTAAATATATATGAGCATGTCTAGATATGCAACAATATGCATAAGAATACATACATAAAGCAAAACATACAAATCGGCACATATACATACATACATACATACATACATACATACATACATACATACATACATGCATGCATACATATATACATGCAAAATCACCCTGTTGTTGATCTTGAAATTCCAATGAAGGAGCCTTGAATCTAGGTTAGAAACCGGCTCTTTCTCTACTGGCAAGAAATCTTGAAATAAAACTGAACAATAATATACATACATCCATCCATCCATCCATCCATCCATCCATACATACATACATACATACATACATACATACATACATAACTGACAGAAGTCGACTCGTGACTGAGTAAGATCTTTTCTTAAGAACTATTTCCCTCTAAGAAACATTTCAGGTTTGGTGTCCCCATCACTTATAACGTCTCATATGGCCCCTAAGGCCTTCAATGGACTTACAAGTCATTCTACGTTGACCACATGACAACCTCCCATCAAACATATATACATACATATCAACAAACATGCATGCATGCCGCGCAATTCTGTATAGTTTCCGTCTACCACATTCCATTTACAAGGCATTGGTCAATTTGAGATAATGGCAACAGATCCTTGTCCAAAGTGCCGTGGAGTAGAATCCGTCCTAGAACTTATTAGTGCTAAACAAACGACTCCACCATTCGACTATGGCGATAAAATTAAACTTGAGTTACTTTCATAAAATTTGGTATTCTAGGATTCCTTTCACTATGACTTGGTGATATATAAGTTGTTGTTGCTGCTGGATATATTTAGTCAGCCCCGTTAAATAAATCTACATTAGGAATGTTATTCGACCAGCGTTCTGACCGTGAACATCATGTCCTTATAGAGAAACATCTGTTTCAAGATTTAGGACTCAAAAATGTGGTCTTCATTTTAAAGCGAGTTTCTCAAAAGAACCTTGTACATTGAGCAAGTTCAGTGCTAACAGTGAAGCCCTCTCTATTCAGATGGCTCACGTATTTAAGCCAAGGTGACCTTAGACTAGAAATATGAATCATAAAACTCAAGACCCAAATCACATGCCTCATTGAAAGATGAAACAATACAGAAAAATAAAAATAATCTTTGTTAGACTCTATGTGAAGCGAGAATATATTTAATTTAATTTATTTATTTATTATTATTTTTTTTGCAAATTAAGAACAGAGGCGCTGTTGGTTACAGACATTTCCAATGGGTCAAACACTGGACTACTGGCTGCAATTCCGAGATAGAATTCTAAGAGAGAGAGTTTTACGCGACGCAGAACAAATATTTTAATTGGCTTCGTTTGTAAAGAACCGTTTTTCTGTCTTCGAGAATTTGTTTATAATCTTTACCGATATACGTTGGTGGAAGATAGACATATACGCATAAACGCACGCATGCACTCATACATACGTACATACATACATACATACATACATACATACATACATACATACATACAGAGAGAGAGATAGACAGGCAGACAGATAGACAGATAGACGGACATATATGCATGGGCATATGCTTATATGTATATATGCATCCATACATAATTACACACACACTTCCATGACAGTCATGAACAGCCTATCTCAAAACAAAACTCAGAGTAGACTGTCCACTTCGCCAACTTTGAACATATCTATCCACTCTATTCAAACATATTGGGTTCTGTATAAGATAATGAGCGTCTTATGTAAAACATATTTTAATGCACCACTCTTATATTACGATATGTATTACTATATGGACTGAGATTCTCATTGACGGGCCGCTGATATTAATTTTCTTTCTGCTGCTTTCGCGGCTTCCCACGACTCTCTGTCGCCATCTGATTCCATTATTATGAATTTGAATTGGGAACTTGTGTCATAGTGAATTTTTCATTACCTGAATATCCAACAATCGACGCCACTCTTACCGATGCGTTGCAGTTACTCTAAGTAATTCTGACCATTGATCTTCAAGGATTCCTCTGCTCAGATTCAATGTAAGAAGTACTGCTGGCTCAGTTGGGCTCTTCCGCTACCTCTGTACAATCCGCCATGCTGCGATCCCATGACTTCAATATATTGCTGGCAGGGTGGCTGAACTTGTGCTATGCCTTGCCAAAGCGCAGCCCATAACTATACAGTGCACTGTCGTCACTTGGTGAGGTGTTTTCAAAATACCCGCACACCCATATTAAATACAGTGCTAAGCATTTATAATTAGTAAGCCCTGTTCTCTGAAACTACTGGATTTGTTGTGTATAGAAACAGATTGGCTACTTGTTTCTTTAAGATTGGTCAAGTGATGTGAACACCTTTGATCAGAACCCATGGAAAATCGATTAAGATTCTTCATAATTTGATTTTCCATCTACAGAGAAATAGTTAAATTTGCCATGATTGTATGTCGACTACGTAGATTTCACTCAATGAAATGACTATAGAATCTTACGGAGGACTTATTCAAACAATCATCTGAGGAGACGCATCTTACACCTTGGATGGATGATAATGATTACACAACACATCACCGAGTGCAAAAATGTGCCGAAACAATTGTAGTAATTTTAAATAATGAATGTTATTCATTTCATTTTCTATCAGTTATGTATATTATATACATTGCATAAGTTCCTATTCCTTTGTCATTTATTTAATTTGATATTACGTTCTGTATTCGACTAACGCTTTATTTTGAAGCAAGTGTATGTGGAGTTCTAACAACAGATATTATTACTATCGGTATGCCTAAGCAAAACATTAATATTGCTATTGTCGAACTGCAAGGTTACGGGGATGTAAACACACCAACAGCGGTTGTCAAGCGGCGGTGGGGGGCAATCACAGACACAAAGACACACATGTAGATACATACGTACATATACATATAAATATATATATATATATATA
>NC_068991.1:54320308-54321992 GCF_001194135.2 Octopus bimaculoides
TTATTGAGCGAAAACACCTAAAGCTCCACGAGGCTCCGGTAGGGGATGGTGGCGAACCCTGCTCTACACTTTCACCACAACTTTCTCTCACTCTTACTTCCTGTTTCTGTTGTGCCTGTAATTCAAAGGGTCAGCCTTGTCACACTGTGTCACGCTGAATATCCCCGAGAACTACGTTAAGGGTACACGTGTCTGTGGAGTGCTCAGCCACTTGCACGTTAATTTCACGAGCAGGCTGTTCCGTTGATCGGATCAACTGGACCCCCTCAACGTCGTAAGCGATGGAGTGCCAACAACAAAAAGCCACACTGTATTTGTATCTAATACGCAGAACGTTCTGCACATGTACAAACATCGTAAAATTCTCTCTCCTTCTAAGTAATCTACTGCTGTTAAAGACCACCACAGAACATTACAACGTTTAGCCCACAGGCGCGATACCGCTTTCCGCTGCCCTATTGTATAGCGACTACAACAGAACCTTTGTATACCATCTCTATGCTGATCGGCTCTACATACATCTCTGTGTCTCTTTTTTAAGTCAATCGTACCAATGTCTTACTCCTAAGTTCCGCCTAATCACTTCACCTGGTTTTTGTTCCTTCTAACAAAACACTAACATTTCTTACCGATTCACATTTTGCTATGAATGTTGACTTACATATGTCCGCTGGATATCAACTGCATTAATCTCACCCGTCTCAGACAGACAGCCACCGAAGGTTATGGACGCTGTCCCTACTCTCGACTCATCCATAAAAATGTCCCCATCAACACTGCTATAAAACGTATCTGAGACAGACAGTAATTCATAAGACACAGACTCAAAAGACCCAATTTGATCAGACCGAGAGACAAAGAGACCAAGGGACCAAGAGAGAGAGAGAGAGAGAGAGAGAGAGAGAGAGAGAGAGAGAGAGAGAGAGAGAGAGAGACAGAGCAAGAGTCAGAGAACGATAGAGAGAGCGACAGAGAGATCGACAGATAGTGACAACTATGGACTGATGGAGAGATGAAGAGATGGAAGTATAAACTGCTGGTGGATCAATAGTTTGATGGGTAGATGAATATATAGATTGACGGACGGAGAGACCGATCAATCGATGGACAGGTACACGAATAAGTCAACAGACAAAGAAATTGGAAGGCCGATATATTGACGGACAGAAACTGAGCTTCACTCTTAGTCAGTTTTATGTAACATTTACAATTTTTATGCTATTATAGTTTGAATGAAACATAAGGTCGGTTTTTAAAGCACAAAAATAAAAGCTGTTACCGATGACATTTGTGAAAAAGCAACGTATACATAAAAAAAAACATTAATTTCAAGTCGCTCCAGTTATAAATGTGTTAATATTTCTATTTATTATAAACGTTAAAAATCGACGTTTTAAAAATTTGGTATTCACTATTGAATTATTTTGTTGACCATGATTATAAAGTGAGACATTATTGGTATTCCTCGACATTATATTCAAGGTCAAAGCAATGTTTGAAAAGAAAACTTGAGGGTACGCGGGCAAAACTTGAAAATGAAATATAAAAAAATAAGAGAAACACTGCCTTGGGCGGTTTTCATTAGTTTATAACACACGCGCACGCACGCACACACATCATCCTCATCATCATCATCATCATCATCATCATCATCATCTTCATCATCATCATCATCATCATCATC
>NC_068991.1:54322002-54322923 GCF_001194135.2 Octopus bimaculoides
TTATTATTATTATTATTATTATTATTGTTGTTGTTGTTGTTGTTGTTGTTATGTAAAACTGTTTGATTCGGTTCCATGTGAACCGAATCAAGGCGAGAGAAAGGAAGAGGGGAGACTTTCAGACAATGAGTATTTAAGTATAGATATATAAGTATTTATATTAACCTATTATATATATATTTATACTTAAATACTCATCAGTTTTATTATTTAAGATGGGGAATTATGTACATTATTTACATTTGACGGATATTTGTCCTCATCTTGTCTGTTGTTAACACAACGTTTCGGCTGATGTACCCTCCTGATTTATCAATAACTCCTCGTGTCACTGGACGATACCTCACCTTCAATTCCCACCATCCACACAGTGTAAAGAGAGGGATTGCTCAGTGCCTAAAACATCGAGCAAAGAATATAAGTAGATTCCTTGTAAAGGAAATTGAGGGTAGAGGGGAAATACTGTCCTTCCACCCCAGTAATTTTGTTGAGAGGTGGGTGAACGTTGCGAAAATGGCTCGTGTGAATGGGCCTACTCTGAATATTTGTCTTTAAGCCGGAGCATTTGAGGGGAAAAGGGGTGCTTACCTGACGTGCTCTTGACAGTCGGGGTGATCAGGATGTGTGTTGTGCCCTAGTTGGCCCTGGGTGGAGCTCTCCCCTATTGGGGAATTTTGTTGCTTAATTTTTTGTTAACTGTTTCTGGGTTTTTTTTGTGTTTACACATTTTCTGTTTTAAACCCCACTTGCCGCTTATTTTGTGTAGACTCTACGTGTTCGGCCATTGTGGCCAATAGAGAAAGGATTATTATTATTATTATTATTATTATTATTATTATTATTATTATTATTATTATTTAAAACTGTTTGATTCGGTTCCATGCGAACTGAATCAGACTCCTACTAAATGTGTTAAGCGCC
>NC_068991.1:54323104-54324197 GCF_001194135.2 Octopus bimaculoides
ATATGTATGTATGTATGTATGTATGTATACATATATGTATGTATGTATGTATGTATGTATGTATATGTATATATACAATTAGCCAATTTCCATATTCACTCTTGGTGGTGGTGGTGGTGGTGGTGGTGGGTGAATTACTACCTTTTATAAGACTCAGTTACTATGGCTAATTCAAGCTAACAATCACAAGCTACGGGTACTGAAAAATTTGATGAGAGTTGATCACGTCTCTACATAAAACCAATATGAATGTAACAGATGCTTCAATGGAAAATCAGGGCATAAAATTACTCAATAAAGCTGCTGTCAGGAAAACCAGTTTCTTTCTGCTCGTTTTCCTTTTATAGTAGTAGTAGTAGTAGTAGTAGTAGTAGTAGTAGTAGTAGTAGTAGTAGTAGTAGTAGTAGTAGTAGTAGTAGTAGTAGTAGTGATGGTGGTAGTGGTGGTGGTAGTGGTGGTGGTAGTAGTAGTAGTAGTAGTAGTAGTAAAATTGCTGCTTGTAATTTTAAAATGAAGCACATCAACCGCTGATTAGATATTTTATACTCTTGCCAAACGCTGTTCCACCTTCCTGTTAACAAGCAATGAAGGAAGAAGGCTGACTTGAGTTCCTTCTCTTCCTCTAAACCATCTTCAAGAATCTAACATGACTAGCAGCAACAAATTGGTGTCAGTTGCGTAGCTAGGAAGTGGTGATGGGTGATGTTCGCCCTCCCCCCGGGTGTCTAAGCTTATATAAGGATTTCCTATAAGTAGGTTATCTCCCTTGGCTAGGCGGCGCTCCATGTAGATAATTAAACTTCCGGAGGCTAACCCACGCCATTGTTATTGTTTTACGTCTTAGATGATTCAGCTATCGAAGTACTTACTGTGCCTGAGTTAAAGAAATATTTAAGATTATATGGACAGTATGTTACTGGAAGAAAGGCGGACTTGACTGACAGGTTGAAAGGAATAAAAATTCTGTCGATGTCAACAAAGTATATTCATCGGACGATAAGTCTGAAGTATCGGACGATACTTCAGACGGGAATAAGCAGAAGCTTATATCTCCTCTCGGTGAAGTATTGCCTGATCTAAAGATCTTTGTAAG
>NC_068991.1:54324665-54330425 GCF_001194135.2 Octopus bimaculoides
GAAAGCTGCTTTCACTGTATTGTTCGGTGTCTGGTAATCCCTTCGATACCGACATCAAACCAAAAAAAGAATCCTGACCACAGAGTATGGGTAATTATGTCAAATGTCACTGGCAATGTGCATTCAGCTGATTGCAACTGTTAAAGCAAGTCACTGAGCATGCGTACATGTCATACGGGAGAGTTCCAATCAGGGGTGGATAACACCTTATAGGAAAGCCCTATAGGAACAAGGTAGCGGCGGTAAACTCAACGGCTACCTCGGGTGGCACCCACTTGAGCCACAACACTGATTGGCATATTATAATTCCTGTATGATATCTATTTATTTATTGCCCACAGGGGGCTAAACATAGAGGGGACAAACAAGGACAGACAGAGGGATTAAGTCGATTTCATCGACCCCAGTGTGTAACTGGTACTCATGTAATCGAACCCGAAAGGATGAAAGCAAAGTCGACCTCGGCGGAATTTGAACTCAGAACGTAACGACAGACGAAATACCGCTAAGTATTTCGCCCGGCGCGCTAACGTTTCTGCCAGCTCGCCGCCCTCAAAATTCTTTATGTTGTTATATCAAGAAGTTTTATTTTCATTTTCTCTATCTTCTATACCATAGCTTCCCAAAGTGGGCGATTTCAACTTACAGGTGGACGATGGGTGAATTTCTAGAAAATGTTGGGTGATTTGAGATTTTGGTGGGCGATATGAACATTTTGTGGGTGACAATGAATCTTTAGAAATTAAATCTGCATTTACTGATATCTAGGCATGCCGAGAATAAGGATGCACTTTTATCGATTTGGCATGAGTGTTAAAAAAGCGGACTTGTTTATCGATCGAATATTTTTGTCGCAGTCATTGAAATGGTTGTCATGCGTGCTAAATATAGCAGCCAAATCGGCCGAGGCCTTAAATCACACTCCACTACAATTTTTTTTTTTTTTTTGCATAATCGTATGAAGTTCCGCGTATAGAATTCAAATTCGCAAAAATTTCCTGAAAATACCGAAAAATAAAAAAAAGTTACGAGGGAGTTATATGTCGTGCGTAATTCTGTGGTTTCATATCAAAACACAAGTACTATTTTTAGGATGTTGACAAAATGTGCAGTCACGCACAAAATGACAGCTTTGACATCGTGTTTCTTGACTGGATGAAAATGATCAAACTTTAAACTTCTATAACTTTTTAAACACATTTTTCTGGAAAAAGTTGAATAATTCCAGCAATTTAGCTTGGAAAGGTACATTGATGTGCCAAATTCTAAAATTTTCGATAAACTTTAATTTTTTGAAATGCTGGCAGCCAAACGAACTAGATCCATATTTGCTCCAGTAAAGACGTATCATCTGATTCTGCTCTATTGACTTCTTCTCTTTCCGAATACCATACTGCCTTTTTGACGCCGTCTGTAGAAATTCGTTTTCACATTTTCACCTTACTGATGCTTCCAGTCAAGAAAATTTGTCAACAGTACAGTAGTGATTATTTATCGTTTGGATTCATTCCCTCTCCTTAGAACTGTTAGCTACCAATGTGCCTTCTTTGCCATCAAACATTGACTAACGAAGCAATGAAACCTTCACGCTTGAAGTATCACTTTGATGCAAAGCATTTTGACAAGAAGGACAAGCCGTTATCATACTTTTTGCAACTGAGCTCCTCTTTCAAAAAGCAAGTACAAACATTCAACACGCTACTCCAGGAAACTAGTAAACAGGAGAATGACGGGTTGATTGCATCTTACAACATTGCATTGCTTGTTGCTAAGTCTGTCACACAATTGGAGAAACATTACTTCGCCCAGTAATCGAAGAGATTTTGTCCACCGTTATGCACGCAAAACCCAATAATATTATGAAGGAGATCCCACTTAGTAATAACACAATTTTTCGACGCATCGGTGAAATGGCCAACGATGTCAAACATCAGCTCATTAATATTCTCCAGCGATGATGGTATATGTTCGGTATTTCAGCGAAGATCTTCAACCTTGTGAGGAAATGCTGTTCACAGAGAAATTGCCGCTTGATTCAAAAGGTGCAACTATTTTTCCCACTCTCAAGTCTTTCCTTTTAGAACATAATATTCCACTCAGTAATATTCTTGCCTGTGTGTCTGATGGAGCCCCTTCGATAATAGGAAGATACAGAGGTTTTTCATATCTCCTAAAGCGTGCAATTTCCCACCAGATACTAACAGTTCATTGCTTGGCACACCGGCAGCATTTAGTGGGGAAAATATGAACAGTAGATTGAATGATGCGCTACAGTTAGTTACCAAGACTGTGAACAAATTGAAGTCCAGTCCCTTGTCTGAATTTTCCGTCAGCTCTGTCTGAGAAATGATGAGGACCATATTAAACTCTTATAACATACCGAAGTGCAATGGCTGTCAAAAGGAAACTGTGCTTTGTTGAACCGTTTTATATTATATCTTTTTCTTTGAAGATACTCCACAATCCGCTTCTTTGATGGCTGCAAGGTGCGATATCTTTTTTCTTTGTGATATATTCACAAAATTAAATGATTTGAATAAGTTATTGCAAGGAAACAGAAAACTCTCGTTGATTGTAAATCATTTATTACTACCTTCATTTCGAAACTGGTGTTGTTTAAGATTAACATTTCAAATGTCAATTCCATCAATTTCCACAACTTGATTCTTTAAAAGATGAATTGGTTGATGAGGATTTAACATGGTGGAGCGATTTCAGGACGTTATTGCGCTGAATATTCCAAATTAGTATAGCAATCCGTTTGAGATCAATGAAGTCGATTGCAAGGATGATGCTCAGGAGGAATTGATAGAAGTACAAAATGACAATGACACCACAATGCGATATCGCTGTAATGGCAAAGAAGGTTTGTGGTACCATCAGAGTATATTGAATTCCTAACCCAATCTGTGGAAACATCTGAAATTACTTTTGCTTGCCTTCCCTACCTCATACTTGGTTGAATCTGGTTTTAACCATGCCGGAACTTTATTTTTCGATAAAAGAATTGGACTGGATGTGATACAACGAGGAGACTTGCGGTTAAAGTTGACAAGTTTGAAACCGAATGTACCTGCACTGGCTGCATCGCATCAGACACATGGTTCTCATTAAAAAGTCTTATTCTTTTCCTTTATAATACAGTCATTAATTATTTTTGCATCGGTAGTTCTGATCAGTGGTTCATTTGGGGAAAATGAAAATCGGTGTAAAAGAAAGCGCAAGTTTCCAGAAGTTAATCTGTCTGCATAATATAGAGTTAACATTAGAATTTTATTTACACTAATGGCAAAGCTAAACCCACCACAAGGGATTTGTAAACAACGGCATATTTAGTCCAAACGGCACTAACAGGGCAACGAGTCTACGATATTGTGTGTGTATCAAATGATACAGGGATCCTAGGGGATTTTGTCTGGTGGGGGGTTGTGTCAGGGGTTTTTTTTTTACACAGGTGGGTGATGTAGCATTTTTTGGCCAAAAGGTGGGCGATATTGCAATTTGGTGCGCAAAGTTTGGGAAACACTGATCTATATCATATTTTGTAGCAGCTTCAAACAGAATGTAACTCCGATTTTTTTTCTTAGCCTAATTATAACCTTAGTTTCCTTAAAGAGAAAGGCGAAATTGCTGGTCCCACTTTTCCTATTTCTGAATAAGCATTACGTGTGTGTTCGCATCAGCAGAAAACATTTTCCCCAAAGTATCATGGGATTGAACTCGAAATTACGTGGTTGCAATGCGAGTGTCTTAATCACACATCCATGACTACGCCCAGATTAACGATTTTTGTTTTTCAGAAAATAAGTATAACGATAATCTCGACTTGATTTTGCATCAGTCTTTTATGAAATAAAACACCAATTATAAATGAACGAGTTTGCAGTTGTAATTGACAATGAATATTAATGTTCTTTTTTCTCCCTTTCTCAATAGACCTATTATTAATATCGATTTAACATGCTTTTCTGTATGACTACAGAGCACGACTGACATTAGTCTAGTCACACTAGATACTCTACGTTTCCAGAATAGCAACCAATTTTATTATCTGCACAGGAAATGTCACGTCACGGGTAATAATTAGTACTTCATAGTTAGGGAAGTAAATACTAACATGCTCAATGTGATGAGCACGATGACTTTAATTAATCTAAGCTACAGCTGTTCGTCTTTACGGTTCATCAGCATGGACTCAGACAAAAAAAGATAGAAAGCAAGCTTGATGGGACCTACGCACGCATGTTACGTGCTGTTCTCAATAAATTATGGAAACAACATCCAACGAAGAAAGATCCCTTGTAGAAATACACCCAGTCATACTATCAATCATTCGAGAGAAGAAGACAAGATATGCTGCTCGCTGCTATCGAAGCAAAAATAAATTAGTAAGTTCCTTCTGTGAGCCCCGAGCCATGGGAATTCTCATATTGGACGACGACCTTGAACGACATATATTGATCAACTTTCTCGTGATGTCAAGTTAGAAATAGAAGACCTCAAAATGTCATGGAAGACAGTAATGCTTGCAGAGAAAGAAAGCTTTTGGTCTGGACAACCAGCCCAAAACGATAGACGATAGATACATGTGTCTAGGAAACGTAAGCATTGTTCAACAATGCTTAAAGAAACCAAACAAAGCAAGGGGCACAACTAAAACTCAAGGCTACATTATAAAAGAGTACAAATCGACCTCAGTACTTGATTGGTACTGTATTTTATCGAACTTAGAAAGATGAAAGATAAAGATTTACCTCAATAAGATTTGAACTCATAACATAGAGGGTCGTACTAAATACCGCTCCATTTTTTTCCCACACTCTAACGATTCAAACAACCTATTTACAGTTTCAAGTACGATATTTGTAATTAATCGAGACCATAGAAATACAACGCCTACATTTTGTAGAAGACTAATTGGCGCAATGCCATACATTTTTTGATCTAGTTTAGTCGGTTATATTGATTTCAAATTTTGGCACAAGGCCAGCAATTTAGGGGGAAGGGATAAGTCGATTACATCGACCCCAGTGCTCAACCGGTAGTTATGTTATCCCGAAAGGATGGAAGGCAAAGTCGACCTCGGCGGAATTTGAACTCAGAATGTAAAGACAGACGAAATGCCACTCAGCATTTTGCCCGGCATGCTGACGTTTCTTATTTCTTTACTGCCCACAAGGGGCTACACACAGAGGGGACAAACAAGGACAGACAAACAGATTAAGTCGATTATATCGACTCCAATGCGTAACTGGTACTTATTTAATCGACCCCGAAAGGATGAAAGACAAAGTCGACCTCGGCGGAATTTGAACTCACAACGTAAAGACAGACGAAATACTGCTAAGCATTTCGCCCGGCGTGCTAACGTTTCTTATTTCTTATTTCTCTATTGCCCACAAGGGGCTAAAGATAGAGTGGACAAACAAGGACAGACAAAAGGATTAAGTCGATTACATCGACCCCAATGCGTAACTGGTACTTAATGTATCGACCCCGAAAGGATGAAAGGCAAAGTCGACCTCGGCCGAATTTGAACTCAGAACGTAACGGCAGACGAAATACTGCTCAAGGACAACAATACATGTTCTTTTATTCCTCTATTCTTTTAGTTGTTTCAGTCATTTGACTGTGGTCATGTTGGTGTACTGCCTTGAAGTGTTTTAGTCGAACAAATCGACCCCAGGACATATGTTTTTAAGCCTAGCACTTATTCTGCCGAGCTCTTTTGCCGAACCGCTAGAAAACGGGAACGTAAAC
>NC_068991.1:54330883-54332619 GCF_001194135.2 Octopus bimaculoides
ATATATATATATATATATATATATATATATATATATATACGTATGTACGTCTATTTGTATGTTTGTATGTGTATCTGTGTGTGTTTATACATACATACCTATGTGTTTGGGTGCGTATGTATATGTGTTTGTGTGTGCGTATGTATGTATGCATATGTACGTGTGTTTTTGTGTTTATATGCATTTGTGTGTGTGTACATGTATGTGTGTATGCCCATGTATTTGTGTGTGTGTATATATGTACATACAAGCATACATACGTGGTCTGATCAATAAGTATCCGAATTGTTGCCATAGTAATGAAGCTAAAGCTGCTTGGCACAGATTGACTTTGAACTCTGCTGCGCAGGCGCACTAAATTTTAATGTTCTAGCCCACTTCCGCTGTTTACAGCAGTGCTTGGAAGAAGATCGTTGCATTGATCATGACAGGGAAAGTTGAACAGAGAATTTGCATAAAATTTTGCCAAAAGCTTGGCGATACCTGCTCAGAGGCCTACGTAAAATTTTCAAAATGCTTTCATTGTTCTCTACACAATGAAGGAGATTTTGTGCAACTGAAACCCAAATGTCTTTTTGGTCAGCTGAAAGCAGTTTTGGTGGAAACTAGGTAGACGCGTCTTATACGCAAATCTTCAGTGATAATGGACTGAACTGAACGGTAACTAATCTGCACCTCCTCCGATATCTCACGGATGGTGATTCGACGATTTCCCCTCACATCTGCATACACACATCTGCAATGTTTTTCTCAGTTCTTCTGGTTGAGGGTCTCCCAGAACGTTCGTCAATATCGACATTGTTTCGGCCATCTTAGAAACGCCTGAACCACTCGTACATTTGTGTGCGGCTCATACACTCCTCTCTATACACTTTCTGCAAGCCTTTGAACATGTATCGCCATGACAACTTTCTCTGTCATGGTCAATGCGACGATCACATGCTACACACCTTCCTTCCATGCACTGCTGTAAACAGCGTAGGTGAGCTACAACGTTAAAACATAGTGTGCATGCACAGCAGAATCCAAGGTCAATCTTTGCCAAGCGGCTTCACTCCGGGTGCTTTAGCTTCGTTACTATGGCAACAGTCCGGATACTTATTGATCAGATCTCATGCATATGTGCGTGTACGTATGTGTATACATACATACGGATGTATGCGTTTGTGTGTTTATGTGTCTGTGTGTGTATGTGTATGTGTGTTTGTGTAAGTGTATATGTATATGAGTGAAAGTAATTATTATTAAAAATACAAAAGCCATTCACACAGTTTCTATGAACGGATGACGGACTACTTCGAAAATGGTTCGATCATTGTGAATAACGATAACAGCCAATATACGAATTAATTTCCCGAACGCAATACAGCTGGTGTAGACATGTAACGGCTGGTATATTTGCTTCTGAACCATGAGCTCTGTCCTAGCTCTTATTTTTCGTACTGAATTTGTTTTATTTTTATTATTTCATTTGAGGAATGGCCACTTTCGCTCCAAAACCCAGTGGTTCATGCATAACAGTAAGTAGACTTTATATTAATTTGATTTGGTTAACTTTAAGCATTTATGAATATTTTGCTCAGAATGTATGTTCACATTGTTCATAAAATATCGATAGTTTTTGTATACGTCATCATATATATATATATATGTAAGTATGTATGTATGTATGTGTATGTGTATGTATGTATATGTGTATATATATATATATATATATATATATATATATATATATA